>NW_009599716.1:40175-73862 GCF_000690535.1 Cariama cristata | reverse complement strand
CTGAACAACAACAACAACAAAGTTGATTTTTCTGGATGCTTGGGGAAATAGCCTGATCCCAGACAAATTGCCCAGGAAGTCTCTGAAATGACTTAGCCTGCCACAGAGGCAAGGTTGTAAAAATTGAAAAGGTTTTCACTTTTGACTCTTCCAACTATTGCAGAAAGAGACATTTGCTAGTGTATGGTCTCTGAAAACTGTCACCGAGCAAATTAAAATAACACAAATATCCAACTGTGAACCCACACACATCCAGCTTTTCTGCCCTGCTCCGTCTCAGGGTATTAATCAGCCAGGGTCTGTGTGATGTGCTCAGCAACAGCGGCGGCCGGGAGGGTCAGGCAGCTGATGCTCAGCAGCTGCAGGGTTTTTACAGAAAATGTACACAAGTATATGTGCCGGAAAACACGGTACTCCACTGATCTGGATGCTCCCCCCTTGTGTATTACAGGAAGGAGAAAAAGAAAACTCAAATGAATAGAAAGGTATGGGAGAAACTTGTGGAAAGGCATGGGAGAAGCAAGGCTGATGGAGTGTAATCTGTCCTGCCCAGTTACTTACATATCTCGGGAGGCTTTACGTGGGCTGTGAGGGTGGAAAAGCAACCTGGAGCACAGGCTCTTGAGCCCTTCATGCAGGAATGACGTGAGGGACTGGGTAGGTACCTGCAATAGCCAGACCTAGGCTATCCAGGACAAGATTTTCTGCCTGAGACTTGTAGGTGCCCATGGGACAACTGGGATCCTGTCCCAGAACAGGGAGCCAGGCAAGAGCCCTGCAAGTCCAAAGTGCTAGTGAGGAGGGCTTGACTTTCCTACGGTTCGTTGAAGTAAGCAGGATGAACTGACTCCTCTCCTAAAAGACTCAGTCTCTTTTGGATATCACTCATCTAGGCACAGGCAAGCCCAGCAGCTGCTAGCCTTTTACAAAAAAGTTGAAAATAATGTTCTCGACCTAGCCTTCAAGCTGGAAGAACTGAAAAGAAGCAGCTTATATTGTCATTGAACATGCTTTGACAGGCTTTCGAATAGTAGTAGCCCATCAGTCTCCAGAAGCTGGACAGCGTGGCACAATTTATAGTGTGTTTTCTTGCAAGTTCCTCAAGGCATCTTACAGCAAAGTAATGAAAAATTGGCATAGCTCACCCGTAACTTCCAATTAAAAAACCCCCAAAATTATTCTTACAACAGATAATAGCTATAGAATAATTTTTTTTTTTTTTTTTTTGCATAGCTGCAGAAGTGCTTCCTGGTTTAAAGCTTTACCTGGCTTGTGAAACCATGCCAGAAATCTGAAAAGGGTTAATTTTGCAGGTAGCCTCAGCACAACTCCATGAGCATTGGTGGTGTGACAGGAAAGAGGTCCTGGTCAGGGTCCTTGTTTCTATACAGCACATCTGTGGTTAGAGTCAAATCCAATCCTCACCTTTAGCTGGTGATGACCGTTGTGATTCAGGTCCTTGGTTCCCCAGGCCAGAGGTACTGAGCAAGGCAGTGGTGAAAGATCTCCAGATGTTGGCTGTTCTGGCTTGCTTGCCACAGGGAGCACTCCCCGTGCGTCACACTGTCAGCTTCTTAGGTACGATCTAAAGCCTTTAGGCTGTGTTTATGTTTTGTAGTATGTATTTTGAACTGTGAAAAAAGCAAACAAAAATACATCCTTAAAATACACCCCTGAAATACACAAATAAAGGAAAAGATGCTTTCAATAACACACTGGGCAGCTTGAAACCTTGGAGCTATTTTTCCTCTTTATTGACTTCCGAAAAGCCTGTTATTGAGGAAGGTTTTAAGCACGTGGTTGAAGTTTAGTGCATAGTTTAATTGCTTACCTGAACGCCTTCATTCGTTTTCCCATTAGTCAATCAGTCAATATCTGCACAGAGCTTTGAAAAATGCCATGGAGGAGGAGGTGGAGGAGGAAGGAAGACAGACAAAGATCACCCAGATGTTCAAAGTCACTCGGGAAGCAGACAAGGCAAATATTTGCCTGAGGGGATCTAAAAAAGTGCCGCAAGAAAAGAGTGCTGCAGAATTAAACTTGCTTTAAAACTCTCTGTGCAAATTTGTTGGATGCAGAGGACCCCCAAATTTGTCAGGCTGGTGCCTGCTCAGCTGGCCAACTCAAGAAAACAACCTCAGAAATGGTCTAGACAGAATAACAACCAGGCCGGACCACCCTGAGGCATTATGCAGACTACATAGATAAACTGACTCCTCTTTGACTTCCCACTGCTTAGGTCAACAGTCTAACCGTTATCACTATTAAAACACAGCTTCAAGAAGCTTTTCACTTGCATAATTTTCAATAATATGCATCGTTGCAGAACTGGAACCTTTGTGCTTTTATTCAACCAATCTTTAGACCTTAACCTTACTTCATCCCCCAGGTTGGAAGGCATTGTGACCCCCAGTGAGTTTGGCTGTGGGAAAAGGCCATTGGGAGGTCAACACGTGCCTTTGAAGGCACCCTGAAACCCTCAAAGTTTGCCTGGTCAATGAAGGAGCTGGGAAGAGGAGACTTTAGACAGCTGTCATCTGGGGACAAGTTTGTTATAGCATTTCTGCAGCTCTTGAGGTGAAGTATAGGTCTGCAGTTGGGTCTTGGAGATGGAAGTGCAGAAAGCTTTAGCTAAAACTAGCTTAGAAACCTTAATTTACATTAGGAATACTCTTTCTGAAATTTTCACTGCAGCTATTTTTCATAGATTGGTCTCTTCCTTGAGTGGATATATTAGTGAAAATAAGTACATCTGTTCTATCTCACTGAAGAGTTGTTGGTGACAATTAATGTATTTCTATATGTTCAAACGTAACAGTCCATCTGATCTGCTGTCATGCCTTTGTTAAATGTACAGATGTATTCATGGGACATTATAGTCAGCAGCAATATGTATGAAATCAGATTGCATTCAACCTGGAAATGACCCACACCGTGAACTCTAAAAGCAATATATTTTCATATATATCAGCCTTAGAGCTGTAAAAACAAGAAGGAATTCAGCAACAGGGGGGTCTATACCTGCATGGGTGAGAGAAGGAAAGCAAACGTTACTTGTTCCTTTCAGGGGTAGTCCTGTCCCTGATCCCAGCCTTCCTTAGTCATCTCACTTCAGTGTCTTTCTCCCAAGTAGGCTGAGGGTCTTTTTGAGGTTGTTTGGAGACTATTTTTGAGGAACAGTTTTTTTAAGAATGTGTAGTTTACTTGAAGCTATACATTTGAAAATGAAGTAACTGGCCATTGCAAGACTTTATCGATGGACATGCTGTAATCAAAATCAGGATCAGATGTCATTCTCAGTAGTTGCTCAGGTCATCCACAAGTTACTAGCAGAGAGCAGGATTTAATTGACATGCATAGTCCTGCAGCCCTGTTACTGAATGTCTTCTCTTTCACGACTGTATTTCAGATCCACTTTTGTTTGTTTTTCTAGTGTCTCCGTGGTAGGGAATAAGATGACATAAGACTGTTTCCCTTTGGTCTTACTATCAGGTACAAATCTGACCTTTAAGTTTGGCAGGTGGAGGACGTGACCCTCTCCGAGGTTTGCATGGAGGAGCTGCAGGAAAAGTTACCATCTTTCATGTCATTAAAACTTGTCCGTCGTCATTTCAACCAACATTTCCCAAAATGCCCTCGTCAGAATAGCCAGCTACTGCAATGGGTGTTAATATGAATGCATAAAAGGTATTTCACCTTTCCTTCAGTCCTTTTCTTTATTTGTTCTTTTTTGGTTTATAGCAATTTTCCCCCAGTTATTTCAAGGTTGCTTGCATTAGGAAAAAATATCTGCTTCATAAGAACGCAGCTAAAACCTTACGTCTAAACGCTGAATGCCAAATGGCAAATCTGGTGGTGTGATTCATTGGTGCTAGGAGTATCCATTTTACTTAGGGAGCTCATTTAGCTGAAGGCACTGTGCTTATGTCCTGCTCAATGGCCTTTGGATAAAGTGAATTTACTTTACTTGTCTACTTTGAAGACTAGAAATTTGGTAGTGTTTCATTTTCAGGTAGAAAAGCAAAGAACTGTTCAGATATTCTCCTGAAGCTGTCCTGAAAAGTGGCTCATAATGACAAAATCATAAAGGTCATGTGCTATTTTCTTTCCATAAATCTGGCAGTGGAAACATTTCAGGTTTTCCTGGTCTTTATCCTCTCTCTTGCTGTGATGAGAGTGTCAGATTGTTTTTGGCTCCCGTGAAATCCTAAGTGTTGGAAATAAAATGCAGAGCACAGATGGGTGCTGCTGCACCTCCTTCTTGTTAGAGACTGGGACTGGGAATAGCAACTGGTAGGAAAGTGGGCTCGTTGCAAGATGAGTGCCTGCAGAAGATCCTCACAGTCCATTGGAAAGGGTGCCTTACACTGCTAGGAATGTGGAGGGTGGCAAACCCTCTTATAACATGAAATGCAACAAGGAAAGTAAGATGGACATAAAATTAGGTCTTGAATTTTTGATGCTAGCCTCTACTGAAATAAACTGGAAGTTATTGGAGCGTGTGATCTGCTAAATCCCCGTAAGCTGGGAAATCCTGTAACCGGTTCCCATGGAGGCACCAGAAAAATCAACAAAAGTGCATCTGAAATACAGTCACAAAAGAGAAGACATTCAGTAAAAGGACTGCCGTTACACCTCATGTCTGTAGGTCACATGCTACTCTGCAGCTATTTGATGTGGGTCTCTTTGAACTTCAGTAAGTGTAAAAGGAGGACTGTATGTGGAATATGCATATAAAAACTGAAATTCTGAATTCAGGCACAAAGCATGTTTCATCTAAGTCTGCGTGAGCTGGTGGCTGGGCCCAGAAGAAGCTGCAAACTGAGATAGCTATATGGCTTCTGGATCAAGTCGAGGTAAGCAGAGGAGCCCATCTCTGCTTTTTCTTGGACTACGTATTTTCTTTGAAAGATGAAAGGAAAATAAGCTAATGGCTCTTAATATCTGTCTAAAGTCCATATAAAATAAATTGAGCTCCTTGTTCTGGAATAATGTGCCTTTTTTCCCCCAGCTTAGAGCTATCTTTCTTTTTTTTTTTTTTTTTTTTTAATGAGAAGAGCTAGTGTATACAAAGGAGTGAGGATGGAGCAAGGGTGAGGTTTAAATTTCAAGTATGATAATGATTCCTCAGTAACTCCCAGTTTAGACACTTTAATACTACACTCAAAGTGTCTTTGTGCAGTTTAGTATCATGCACTCCCCAAAAGAGCTCGAAGGAGCTCTTGGAGCAAGGGTATCCGTGGAGTGGGAGGAGAGAGCCCTGGAGAATTAGCTGTCTGCAAGAGCTGCTCGGGGTTATTTCTCCAGACAGACAATTTCTAAATCTGGTTTTCCCTGAGTGTTTAGACTACATTTGTGGCTGATTGTGTATATGTGAGAAGCACCGCTGTTTATCCCAGACACAAACCTGGCCAGAAGCTTGGGTTTCTTCACATATGTTGGTTCATGACCATGAGTGTGAAGTCTGCCAGATTTATAAACTTCTTGGACAGAGATGGAACTCAATCATTAATTAAAGGTAGTAACTGTGATTGATCCTATAAAATACAGCATATGTTTGCATTTTTAGGACTGTATGACTTTTTTTAAAGTTGTAGCCTCGTTACAAGTGAATTTGGCTCAGCGTCCAGTTTATTCAATTCCTTCTCGATCCAAGTCAGCATCCATACTATTCATGTGGACTTGGTTAGTGAGAAAGAACTAAATTAATGTGGAATCTTAACTGATATTTATGGAACTGTGATATCTGATGCGATATGTTCTCATAAGTAAACGTGAATGGAGATCAACATTTCATTTTGGAGGAGGTGTCCTTTCTTTTGTCTCTTGTTTTTGCTTTTCGTGTTTTTCTGTGGTCTAACTGTCATGTGTCCATGGTTTTGATATAGCTGAGTTCTCTGATTCTCTGATTCTTGTATAATTATTGATGCCTGAGGGTGCATAAGTCTGTACGAGATAAGTTTTTTGACCTGGCAGTATGGTGTCTGTAATTCACATACACAGCTCTCTATAAAGAGGTATTTACTGCTATAGGGGCAGTACCTAAATTCTTGGAAAAAAAATGATGTGTTACAGTCATCCCAAGGGAATCACACTTATTTAATACCAACAGTGAATTTGGTCATTTTTTTTCACGGCTTTTTTTGAGCCAAAGCAAACATCCCAAAATATTTACTCATGGAACAAGTCCAGGCGAACTGCGCAATCTATCTGAGCGTTTTGCTTGGTTTTGCATTATGTTCTTGAGGATCAGTTACATCACCAGGTCACAGGATAGGCTTTGGTGGTGTTGTAGGTACTGTTAAACTCCGTGTCACCATCAGTGTGAACTACAGATTTGCAAGACAGCCAAAGATATGTCTCATTATTTATTTTTTTTAAACATTTCCCCAAGTTGATAAAAATTAAACAGTCCTTTAATATGAATTCATCATTAAAGCTTTCTTGATTAAATTGGTATGTATTACCTGTGTTTCATGAGTGCAAGTTCATTCCTGATACTGAACTAATACAAAGTGTAAGACTTCTGTTGATGTATTTGTTAGCCTGGGGAACACTAGGCAAGGTCAGCCTTAGCTAAAGCCTCTGCACAGTTACCATGTCTGCTGTCACTAATCGGCATTTTAGCGAAGGGAGCATAGATAGGTTTTACTCCACTCCAAAGCTGGAAACATAATTTTATCAGAAATGGTACCGCATTGGTATCCCTTCAAGTGCCAGTATATCCTGCTTATCATGGCTAACCAAGTCAAAATCAAGTTTCTGCACAATAATAACAATTTAAGCCTTGCCGATTTGTCTGTGGCTCACACTCTGACAGTTCAATGGGGCATTAAAAAATGAGATTAAAGAAGTCAGTGGCTTGCAGATTTTTCCCATTCCTTTGCAGCAATATCCTGGAAGTCTTCAATTTATTTAAGACAATTCCACATCTCCCTTATGGAGTAACTGGCAATGCTGCTATGGCAAAATTGACAAATAACTTACCCTGAGAATTTCCAGTTCTCTTCCGCTGTTGTTATTTCCTGTTGGACTAAGACCTACAATCATTTGCACATGCGAGTAACAAGCATCTTGCATGTATTTACGCTCTCTTGCAAGCATTTGTGGTTTGAAGTTTTTAGAGTAACTGCAGCTCAGATGCTAGGATTTTTCTTCTCTTTGCAGGGGAGTGCTTAATTGTGGACCTGAATTTGGGCCTTACAGTAGAAACAATACATATAAAAAGGAAATGCTGAGAAGAGTAATAAAGAGCAATCTTCCTGTGAGTAAATAAAAATTACAAAAGGAAACAATAATCAATACATTTTACAGTTCAAGAGTTCAGCACATGCTGTTTCAGTACAGCACAATGGATAGGCGGCACCCGTGGATTATGAATTCCCACGTTTATGTGGAAACAGAAGTAAATAACTGAAACAAGAGTCATGTTGCAAGAATGTAAAACCAAGCTGGACTTAATGGTGTGCTATATTTAAAAGAGTGATGTGGTCCAAGGAGTATTCACTTTATCTTTTCCTTCAAGCTTGGCTGCCTGCAACCTGCCAGGACCAGCTAATTCAAAAGAAACCATTTTTCTCTATTTCAGTCACCAATAAAATACAATATGCATTGCACTTTGTTGCCCTGAATCCCAGAGCCTGACATTACCAAATGGCAATATGTTATGGAAGTAAACAAACGGCGCTTCTCATTTGAGTTGGGAGAACCATTACTAGGACTAGATGTAGGGGAAGGCAAGGGCAATGCGATGATGCCCATATACTCTTACAATAATTTTTTGGAGGGAACAAATAGCTGAAATCTTCTTGTCATCTTGTAAAACCTTTTAGCTTTATAAGTCAGATGCAGAAACACCTTCAGAAGTGGTGTCAGAAGCCTGGTCTTAGAACACCTATTCAAAATCAGATTTTGTGCATGCTTCATCACCTCTCATCCTTTCCTGACTTGCTTCTGCCCCTTTCCCTGCTTCTCTTGCTGCTGCAAATATCAATCAGGGACTGATCTCCAGCTTTGGTCCCTTTCATCTCTCCATCATATAAGAGAAGCAATTTAATGGTGCCATCAGTGATTCCTCTAAGTGAGAAGGATCTTCCAGAGGGTTTGAAGCAGTGTAATTGACTTCCAGTCTTACCTGTCATGAACTCTCTTGGGCAGGCAGCATGCCAAGGGTCTGCTCATCCCCAGGAGGAAAGCAAGGCTGGATGGACCTGATGTCATCAGGGAAACAAGGGATGCAGGTGTTGGGTTGCCCTGATGCTTCACCATGATGAGGAGCAAACATTCAACAGCATTTTGGTCTGGAAAGGCTGATCAGTAAGCCTGGCTTTTGTATAACTCAAAATCTCATTAGCACAGGGTTGCAGGCACCTTGCAAGACAAACAGGTGAATTTGGTTAAAATGTTCCTGTTGTCAGGGATGGATCCATTTTGCTCTAGCTGATGGTCTTGTTCCAAACTGAGGAGTCTCATGCATAATCTGGATTTTGATTTGATGATACACATCCCATTTTCCAGGTTAGTACGTATTTTATCCAATAAAGGCTGTATCCTCTCACACATTAAGGGTCTAGGCTTGTACATCATGTCTATGTGATAATGCAATCCAGGACATTATATATGAAACAAATTCTGACATAGATGTACTTTCTAAAATCTATATTAAGAAAGCTATAATTTAGAAAAACAGTTCTTGCAATGTCACGTTAAGAATGAACAATTTTGAATAAAAAACACAAAAAGGATAAATTTTGAGTGCTTGGCATTTTCAGACAAATACCATTCCCATAATCTTCATCAAAATCAATCTTATACAGATAGTAACAGTTGTACCCTTGTTCTAATATAGTAGAGCCATTTTGTTAATTTCCCTGTATTTTGTGAGATGCACGGAAAATACATTTTATGAGCAGGTGCTCTCTTGCTTTATGTAGGAAATATTAAATTTGATACCACTTTCCTTTAATAAGACCAGATAATGGCACAAAATCTGAATCTGTTATCACAAGGAAGAAAGTAACAAGGACAGAAAACGAAACAAATGTTATTTTTTCTTATTACAACGTTCACATTTCAAACTTGTAGAGTGTCTGTACTTCACTTCGTAATAACTACTGTGACTGCATAATACTAGGATAGATATTGTTTTAAAAAAAAATATCACTGGTAGCCTATTCAGGGCTGTGTCTTTGTGTTCTCACGGTAGCCCATCTCTTTAAGTAGGTTGAGTTGAACAACTACCCAGCAGGTGAAAAAATGTTCCGCTACTAGCATATTGCAATCTTTCATTAAATGGTTACCAAATAATCCTATATAGTAGTGAGAAAAGAATGCATTTCTACCTGCTGGCAGATATCTTCATAAAGTGCAAAGTAACAGTATTGTGTGGATATAGAACGATGCTTGCAATGAAACTATGTGCATTTTCTCTGGTTCCTCCTCTCCCCCAGCAGCTGTAATATGCTATGAAAATCAGCCAGCAGAACTAACGCAAATGACATAGTAAACATGCAGGCAATGATTTTTTTCCCAGTGCATACAATATTAGCCATTAGCCTGCAAGCAATGATGTTGCATTCATATTTAGGGTAATTTTCACACTGATATGGTATACGCAAGCCAGATCTCTCACCAGAATGAAAGTGGTTTAATGGCTGGGTTTAGGCAAAGAAAAAAACTCTGGTATTTATCAGCAGATTTTGCTTTCAGAAGTGACATAAAATTGTGTTCTACGTTTTTTTTTTTGTGGGAAAATAACAAAGCTCCTTCATCTGCAGAAGTGAATGAAACTTATGTGAAATTAAAAATAAATAAATATGGAGGATGTTTTGTGCATGAAATTTACTGCTGCACGGCAACCATTTCTTCTCCATATGTGTGAGAGATGCTATTTAGTAAGGTCTTTCATTTTAAATTCCTAAGAAGAAATCAATAAAAAATCTTAACGCAAGCAATAAAAGCTATAGTTTGCTCCTGCGATGAATAAGATTTGCGCCAAAGAGTCTACAGTCTCCTGCAGCATCATTCTCTGCTCTTACTTTATTTCTCAATGGAGTCTCAGTGCTTGACAAGGTTGCTTCAGGTGATCCCAGATTCTGGCTCCTGTACCCGTATGAATCCTCCACAGCAATCCATCCCTGTTGAAAGCTGGACCGTAAGTCCTGGTGCTTTAACCCCTCTCCTTACTGCTGTCGGTTGGGCTGACCCTCTGGCATCAGTCCTGCTGGTATCTGAGTACAGCCCTCGGTTGTGGCAAAAACGTTAGTCTTCCTCTCCCGACTTTCATGTTCATAAACCCTCCAATATCCACTCTCTCCAGGATTGCAAAGGGAAGCTGGATGCCCTGAAACTGTAGTAACCTTTGGATCTATTTAGCCATGTACCCAAGCATTCAAAAATGATGTCTTTCCATACCTTGAAAAGAACCAAATCAATTAAGAAATAGGGGCAATAAGGGAAACAAAAGAAAAAAATTAACGCTTGTGCTGAGAACTTCAACATAAAGTTTTACCCATTAGGAAATTTGGGTTGACCAAGTTATTACCTCTCAAAAAACCAGTATTCATAATGGAAATCCTGACAGAGCCTTAGCTACGGCTGTGTGAGTGGCACAGCTATAATTAACTCTGCCTTCAGATGCCTTCTGCTAATATTTTAAGGATTTTTTAATTAAAATAATTGTATTAGTTTGTGAAAAATAGTCTCTCCCTCAAGTTGTTTCATACAGAAAATATTCCAAACACATTCCTTTCTTTTCTCTCTCTCTCTCTTTTGCTTTCTAACCCCCATCTGCACGACAGGTTTCCTCCTTCCCTTCATTTACTTTCATTGCTAGATCCCCATAGTTTCTCCCCAGACCATCAAACACGATTTTGTGTCTTTTCAAATTTTGGAAGCTCTGTGTGGCAAATCCCTTATTTATGTTCTCTCAATCGCTCTGCCCGCTGCTCAGAAGCTCAGCCTGGTATCGGATGCTGGGGGTTTTGCACGGCCACCCACCCATCCCTCCAGAAGTACATCCCAGCTCTGCTCCGGGGTCTGCACTGGCAGCCTAGGCATTTCTGGGCAAAGGGATTATCTTGGATTTGCTCATAAAGCTTGGAGAACCTCACTTCATGAGAGCTCTTTCTTTCTCAGTTCACTTGGTGGAGGAATTGTCATCGGGTTTACGGCACGGCGCCGAGGTGGCATTTGCAGGCTTTGTCCGGGATGCCCTCAAGCCCTGGAAACAAACTCTCTACTCTTCAGTTCTCCTGGGCAAGGTCTAAAGCTCGAATGCCCTGTTAGAGAAATAGATCTACTAATGACAACCGTGCAAAGATGTTGCTTGTGTTTTAAATATTAGTGGTTATTTCTTGTCTACCAACCTATGAAAACCAGTATTTTTAGCTTGATGTTTGACATTTTTACTAATTCAAATACATCTGGAACTCAGAATATGCCCTTAATATTTCACTTATAAACAAGATCGTGTTGATCACCCATTGTGCAGTTGAAACAAGGAGAAGATTATCTATGAAGTGATATTCTGTTTTGGAAGAAAAGGTTCACGCAGTCAAAGTCTTCAGAAAACTCTGTATTTGACTTTCCAGTATGTCACTAAACTGGTGCTAAAATAACATTACACTGCTGACATGTAAGTGGGCAAGTGAAATGGTCACAGGCACATGATAAATTGCACCAGTATATAATAAATCTATTTTTCATATACCTACAACCAGTACGACTTCTGATACGGATAATACTTCAGTATATGATAATTCATTGAGAGATTACACTTCTGATACATAGAAGTATTTGTACACAAGAAAAAGCCTAACGTGAATAATTTAACCAATGACTACAAACTGATATAAAGCAGAATCTGCCATCCGAAACAAATGAGACCCCATACAGATGCTTCTATTGACTTATACTTGAATTCATTTCATCTTTATTTTATTTCAACTCTACCTTAAATATTTTTTTTTTTTTTGTAATCCTCTGTCCAGAATATGACATGGGTAACTTTTGAGCAGGCTCATCATTTGAATAATCAGCCATTTAGTGACATGTCTAGTCCTGTTTAATGACTGAATCTGTAAAAGTATGACCTCAAGCACTGGTTAACTTTAAAATAGCTGTGCCCACTGCATGACATAGCCAACAGGAAGCCATTAGAGCTCCAGCAATTACCATTTACATCCATCGACGAAGTCCCTATTTTATTTTAATCTGCTTAAGTACATTTTCTGCACGAGGTTAAAATATAAATCCCTTCTCCTGAACAAGACTGGTTTTCTGGCTGACTTGAGAGCACAATTTACAACTGATTTAATTTGTTCTTCACAAACATTCCTAATGACATTACCCTGGTGCATATACTGACTGCCTCCTCTTATTCCATTAACTCCCAAATCGGGTTTAAAGACCATATTGATGCTAGATGTTATTATGGGTGATTATCAAAACAACAGACAATGGGGCAAAGTGTTTACTAACTGGTTTATATATAATTTCTGTAATAACTACAACAGATGGTAATGCTACAAACAATAAATCAAGCTTTTCACTGCTGAAATAAATTGGCAGCCTGCAGTACAGAAATGCTGTATGTAACTATATACAGATGCTTCAGTCATCAACTGTATTGTTCATCTTATTAGAAAATGGGTCTGTTACTGCTATTACAGGAAATCTTTCCATTTGCAATTACAAATGTATATTTTCAATTAAAATTGTTTTTAACTGCCAAACTGGTTTAAGTATACTTTAACCTTTAATTACAAATGGAGTTATCACGTACTGCCAAACTGGTTTGAGGCATTTGTTTGTGTCTGTGGAAGTTCCTCCTCAAATTGGGTTTCCACTCCATAAAAATATTTCTGCCCTTCAAGAATCCTCTGGCCAAAAGGCATTTGCAGTAACTTTCGGAAGTTAATTCGATAGTAGCTGTGTGAAAGGATGCTTTATTCGACAGTGCTTAAAACAGTATCAAACCTGCAATTAATTCCATTCACTTTCGTTTGTAGCAATTTATCAAAACATTTGTCTCCCTACACTGCCTTCTTTCTGGCTCCTTTGTGGCGAGCTGATTCCATGTCTTCGTACTCATGTCACCGTATTCTGGTGTTTCAGAGCTCCTGGACTGCTGGGTGATAACCCACAGCTCCTCTACCAGTGACTTTGGGATAGAAGTTTTGGTCCTCAAGTTGGGAGAAAAAGATGGCCAGCTTCAGGGATCTGCAGTAGTCTGGTATGGAATGTTGGCCCGCTCAGAAATGAGAATTGTGTTACAAACGAGAATTTTATTACTGTTCCAAGAATGAGCAGGATTTTTAGTGTCTTTCCCTGTTTTATGGCTTCTTTGAATTGTTCTTTGCATAAAGGCAGGGCCTTGAAAGGAAGGTGGAAATGGTGAACACATAATGTTTTCACAAGCAAGCTTGCAGCTGCGAACTGATTGAGACTTATATTCTCCAGGTGTCTAATTTACACTGATTTTTAATTTGATTTTAACACCATCCACTGCTGAAAGGACTATTTAAATTGCTCTAAGTACCTACCTACAAATGTAGGCATTTTTTTTTTCTTTACAAATATACATGCTGTACCATATTTGTCACTCACAAACTTCTGGTCTAGATTCTGCTCCCTGATCTCTATTGTGTCTCTGTGCAGTGATATCCAAACATCCCAACTTTGCACACACAGTTGGAGCCCTCATACTCTATGAAATCCTTTAAGAAGTTGGGACTTGAGGGCTATAGAAAAATGATGCGTCTCAAAAAAACCTGAGGTCTCATGTCACGGAGGGATCAAAAAAGTAAAAAAACACACCCCAAAGCATGTGTATATTGAGCATTGTGTAAGAGATGGGATACACAACAAGACAAAATAAAATATTAGTCAGAATATTCAAAATGAATTGTAAGGAATCATTCATGAATAATCTGTCAACAGAAACAAGCTTCTTTTTTCCCCAAATAATCACTTAATAATTTCAAGGAGTGAATCCATGAAAGTCATGTTTGCTTTATGAGCAATTTAGTAGGAAGATGATTGACATTTGAATGAACTTTTCAGGAGTAGTGAGAATAATATGATAGCTCTTTTACATAATTTTTAGCCTACCTGTGATCTTACTAATATTAGCTGTGCTTTGGTGTTGCTGTTGGCCTCAATAGACACTTGCATAAAAGAGGTAAAAATACCACTTTACCGCTTGATATAAGTATGAAGGAAGAGTTTTATTCCTAATTCTAATAGAGTGAGACGGAAGTGAAATGAACTGCCCAAAATCTGGTTGCTGACAGATATTGAATCCAGACTTCTTTGCCTTCAACTCATTCAACTCATGGGTCCAGTCTTGTTTAACTCATTTATCAGTGACCTGGGTGAAGGGACGGAGTGTACCCTCAGCAAGTTCACTGATGATACAAAACTGGGAGGAGCGGTTGACACACCAGAAGGCTGTGCTAGCATTCAGCCAGACCTGGACAGGCTGGGGAGTTGGGTGGAGAGGAACCTGATGAAGTTCAACAAGGGCAAGCGTAGAGTCCTGCACCTCAGAAGGAATAACCCCATGGACCAGTACAGGCTGGGAGTTGACCTGCTGCCAACAATGTGTCCTCGTGGCCAAGAAGACCAATGGTACCTTAGGGTGCATGAGGAAGAGTGTGGCCAGTAGGTCAAGGGAGGTTCTCCTCCCCCTCTACTCTGCCCTGGTGAGGCCACATCTGGAGTGCTGGATCCAGTTCTGGGCTCCCCAGTTCAAGACAGACAAGGAACTACTGGAGAGAGCCCAGCGGAGGGCAACGAAGGTGATGAGGGGACTGGAGCATCTCCCTGATGAGGAAAGGCTGAGGGAACTGGGTCTGTTCAGCCCGGAGAAGGGAAGACTGAGAGGGGATCTCATCAAGGCTTATAAATACCTTAAGGGCGGGTGTCAAGAGGATGGGGCCAGACTCTTTTCAGTGGTGCCCAGCGACAGGTTAAGGGGCACCGGGCACAAACTGAAGCTCAGGCAGTTCCACCTGTACATGAGGAAGAACTTTCATACTTTGGGGGTGGCAGAGCCCTGGCACAGGCTGCCCAGAGGGGCTGTGGGGTCTCCTGCTCTGGAGAGATTCAAACCCTGCCTGGACGTGATCCTGTGCAACTGCTGTAGGTGACCCTGCTTTGGCAGGGCGTTGGACTGGATGATCTCCAGAGGTCCCTTCCAAACCCCACCATTCAATGATTCTGTGATTTTTGATTAATTTAAAATGAAAGTGCCTGTAAAGAAACGTCTTTGATGACTTCAGCTTTTGAGGTTGCTTTAGCAGGTTCCCAAACACACGTTCCGTGGATGACGTCACTCTCAGACTGTCAGGACTAGAAGTGATGCCTGCTTTGTCAATGACTGCAGTGGTGGGAAAACATCGGATAAGATGGCTTGTCTTCTGCGTGTGGAGTAGGTGTTTGCTCAGGTCCAGACCTGAAGCTCACACAAGTCTTGAGGGGCCACCAAGAACCAGCTTGGATTCTGGCAGTGAATTTTATGGGACATCAGCTGTGAATCCTCCACTCTTGTAGAGGACTAACAGGCAGTAGGGGCCACCATGCTGTCTACTGATACTGGTCCATGGTTGAGGGCAGCATGACTCTGGACGTGTCCTTCTGCTGCCCCTGTCACAAGCTCAGGAGACACAGTTGTTTACCCTGGCTTCATTTCTTGCCTCTTTAGTAAGTTGCCTATTGCCTGGACAGTCAGCTAGTTGCCAGAGGTTGCTGCTGTATGAAGAGGATTTTTTGTGTAACAGCTGTCTGCGGGATAACTCCCACTGGAGGGCATCAAACATATAGTACAAACCCATTCCTCTCTGTTGGTTTTACGTAAGTATACACAACGCTGTATGAACACAACCAATGCAAATTATATCTAGTGTATATAACAAAGATAAAAAAATACATTCCCAGCATTATAAAGATCTTTAATTAGAATCCTGCAAAGGTGCAATCTGATTATTTGCTAATTGCCTTTCCATATTTTTTCAGGGCCTCACAAAGCATCAGGGATACTAAAGAGCAAACAGTGCTTTAAGGCCACAGTACAATGTGACAACAGTGATAGATATGCTAATTTCTTCATTCACTCCACTTCACTTCTTTTATTCTTTCCAATTAAAGCAAATGCTACTGAAACTGTAATTAAGCTAGTGCCGTAGCCCTGATTGCCTGCTGTTTTAATGAAACCCTATTGATTTTTCTTTTATTTCTAATGGCCACACATCGCGTTCAATGGTCAAACACATGGATGTTACAATGTGCAGCCAAACTTAATTTTTGTTCTCTAAAAGGGTGGCCTTATCAGAAGGAATATCAAAAGAGCTATTTGTATGAGGTGTCTATAGTTTTTCCTCTATCTGCCTGAAGAGACACACTTTGAGCAAACATATTACCATTAAAAAGAAATGAGCTACATTTTGTAGAGAATAAAAATCACTATTAGTCTCCTGTAGTTGCCATAAGTCGAACACACATTTGGCATATTCATGATTCCCAGCATACTTTTAAGTTTTATTATTTTTTATAAAAAAAAATCTATCTGGAAGAGAATGTGGGGAACATTATATTCTCTCTGCAAGATATTATAAATCACACCAGCAATTTAAGATATAACAGGCTATGAGTACTTTCCGATTTGTTGATAATTTTATGGAAGAATTCATTTTCACTGGTAAATTTCACTGAATTATTTTCTGGTTTGCCTGGAAGTAGTGAAAAAGAAACGGAAAAGAAAAACTCTCTTAAAATCCCATAAAACACATAGTATACCCATAAATTTATTATTCACCAATTGGATTGTTCAGCTAGGGAATTAGGTATTTAACTGGGTGTAGCTTTTCTGTGGCTTCATATTTGTCCTTAGGAATCAGATTGTACAAATCAGTGCACTGGAAGAAGGCACTAAGTCTCGCCACAAACGAATTTATCCAACCTCTTATAACACACCACAGCAGAAACTCACTGTGTGCACTAGGCACGTCTACAGGAAGATTGAAGATTTTAATTCACAAAACATGAATATATGTGACCTCATTCCGGTTTTGCTTGAGGAAAATAAATGGTAATAAGGAAACTTGGTTTCCTACCTTTCCTTATCTAAAAATGTTTCTCTTATGACTGCTGTGGAAGATAAACTGTAATCACGTTCAGGATACACAAAGTCAGCAGTCAGCTTAGCAAAGGCACAAAACACACATGAGCTACGGTCCTGATCCGTCCTGTGTGTGCTGAAAGGCAAGAGGTTTTTTTTCCCTACGTTTGGTCGACTTTAATCAAGCATTCATATTTTTTTCCTGGACCAAGGCCACAATTTGCTGGTTGCACAGGCAAAGCTGCGCTCTCTCCTTACAATCCCTTAATCAGCATCTCTAAATCACAAATCGTGTGTTAACAGTACTGGCAATCTGTGGGGGAAACATCTTCTTACGATAAGTAATAAGTTGGGATATAACCTGTTTCACATACGGAATGAGATTGTGATTTGAGCCCGTTAAGCGAGTCCTTAGAGCATAAATCTATTTTGCTCTTGTTCTCAATGAATTTCGTGACACGTTATGGAAAAATGTTTATCCAGTGTCCTAAGTCCTCATTCTGCCATCTGATCTGCATGAGCACATCCTCAGGCTTGCCAAGAACCACAGTGAAAGCCTCCGTGGTGTTTCCTTCGTGGACGAGCTTGTGGGGTCACAGTCAGGGGTAAAAGTTACATCAGCCTTCGAGTTGCTGAATCTGACCTCAGGAAGTGGCCAGGTTGGCCTCAAGTGAGGCTTAATGCCTCCTTCGCTCCTACCAAGTGTGAGCGATGGATCAGGAGGGGCTGTCTTGGTATGGCAGGGACCGCTCGTTCTGTATGAACAGCGCTTGTGGGTCAGGTCAGCCCAGTAAGCCCATGCCAGAATCCACCCCTATAATGTTCCTGATTGTTTCATTGTGAAAGTGACTATAAAATCCTGTAGTAATATACATAAATGACACTGTAAATGTTGTATTAGCCTGATTTATTCGAGAAAGAAACATGCAGAAAAAATACGAATGGTTGAAAGTAACTTATACAGGGTTTAGTATCAAGAAATGGATTTGGGCGCAGCTTCTGTAGCCTTTTTCCTTGCTTGCTCACTGCCAGTCCAACTGCATTCCCCTTCGTTTACAACGGTAGATCTCATTTTCAAGGTGCACATCAATATGGGGCTCCCACGAAGTTGATTTAACGGCACAGTCATCCTAGCCCCACACGTAAGGTCTCCACGTTGCACACCAAAACCAGCAAAAGGAGTTGGCGCAGTGTGAGAAAAGGCTTTGATCCCACAGGCAGAGGTCAACCAGACCAAACTCAGCGTAAATGTGACATAAATGTCAGTTTCCATTTCAGCCATTTTGCTGAACTGGTCACACCGTTTGCACCCAGGGTGGCCACAGAGTCAAAAGAAGTTGTCCTCGCTGGTCTATCTTGGCTTACCAGTTGCTTAGCTCTGCACATTGCATGAGAAATCTTTCCTCAGCACTAAGCTCACCTCCAAGAATTAGAAAAAAAATGTGGATTAAAAAGCAATTGTAAATTTTTATTGATAGAGTTACATTCCAAATTTTAGCCACGTCTTGCAGAAAGCTCAGGTCTTTGCCATAGATGCAGTACTAGCACAATTTTAGGTAAGTAAACAGAAGATGTGAAACAGGAAAACATATTACCATTTTCCCCACATTAACCAAGAAGTCTTGCCTGCCCTATTTCCCAGCCTTTCCCAGCCACAGTTCTGAATCACCTTCTGTTTGTGACCACGGAATGCTAAATACACTTTTATTTTACCTGTAGGCACTAAATTTTTCAAAAGCCTCACATTACTATTAGCCTGCCAGCAAACCAAGAACATCAGCTCTTTTTAATTAGATTTTCGAACTGTGATGTTCATTCAACAAGGGATAAATTCCCTTTAGTGGAAGTTGTGGAGTACACTTGGACTTCTTAGCTCTGGAGAAGTGAAAATAATAAATAAAATCTGTCAGGGAAAAGGTAACAGTAGGAATAGCAGAAAATAAGATACCATCATGTCACTACTCAGCCCTGTCAACTGTTACGCTAATCAGGACAGAATTAAAAACACATTTTCTCCCAAGATGTTTCACAGCCAAACCGGTTAAATACAGATTTTAACAAAATTGAAAGCATATTATACGGAGATTTGTGGTTTCCAGCTCTGTGAGTGAGTGCTGAAAGTGTGATGAAATAACAAAATTGCAGCCTAATAATCTATAGAATAATATTGTCAACTAATGGATTATAATAAAATAAAAGCTATTATTAGGGTAAAACATTATAACAAAAAAAATCCAACTTTTATTTGTAGCACCTCCCCCTTAATGGTTTCAAGCATTTTGAAAGGTAATTTAAACAAGTACATTGTGTCCTTATTGAAACTGTTTCATCTCGCTAGCTGCTGAAAATGGCTTTAACCATCTCTCTGAACAAAAGCTCGCTAATAAGACAACAAAAAGCCTACAAAAGCACTGGCTCAGCATCACTGCAGAAAGGTAACCAAAGGCAGCCTGCAAATGGTCTGTTTCTTTTTTCTTGCATGTAATTAGATGAATTAAAAGGACAAAGTAGTTAATGTTACTGTTGTCCAAGGCCCCCGGTTCTTTTCATAACGTCCGCTCTAGACAAGAGCCCGTGGCTCTCGCTCCAGCAATGCGGTGAAGAATGTTGGCAATAAGTAAAATTAACAAGCTTAATCTGTGAAGAATCTGGTCTGAGTCATAGATGAAATGTATCTCTAGCAACGAAAGGCTAGTAATTCCTGGTCTCCTTTTATATGCCTAATAAAACTTACGATAAATTAACTGCATTTTAGTTTGCAGCGCTGGCTCTATTAATCAGGGCCGAGACGTGTAGTCAAGTTACAATAGAAAGAACTCAACTGGGTGCATTTCAGTTATGCAATTAGGGCCCATTGGCCCAGCTCTAATTAGGCCAGGGATGTTGATATTTCAAGTACTGTTTTATCATTAGGTTTCATTTCCTTGGAACGTCCTCAATGGCCAAGTAGCGAGAAGGGTGGAGGATATTATAAGCATGGGTCATCAGAAAGTCATTAATGGGAGTTAGGAAGGAAGGACTGACATTAATACCTCACCCTGTGAAATGTTGAGCTGTCTCTGGGAGACTCTGAGCCCCTCCATCTCATAGAGGAATTGGTGGCACCTGAGAGCGGCAAGATCATGCTCCCAGCAAAGGACCTCCCTTAGAGTTAATATTGTTGTTTAATTGTTAGCTGAGAGATTGGCATGCCCTGACAGCACGTACTGCGGAGAGGGGTGACTCTAACACAGAGGTGTTGATTTCTCACCCCCCTGCAAGCTGCTGGGGTCAAAACCAAAAAGAAACACCCATTTCTGGTCATTAGTGGACAGAAGGTACTGGATCTTGAGGCAGGCTCATTAAGATAATTCTGGTGATGTTGCTCAGTCATCCCCACTCTGCTTCCTTCGGGCATGAGAATTGCTCTCAGTTATTGGCTCCATCACATAGACTGAGGATGATGTGCTGGAGGTGGCTTACCTTCCACCAGCACTCACAGGCTATGAACATGAAGTTTCCTCTGTTTAACACAGATGTGGTTATGGCCTCTGCATGGACAAATCCAAACAGTGAAGGTCAGATAAAACCAGAGGGGGAGGGGGGGGAAATAAAATAAAAAGAGTGGCCATCAGTCCTTAGTTGTGCTTTTCTTGCCAAACGTTAGCTTATATTTGTAACTCCAAACAATACTTTGCCTGTTTGTAAAATATGACTTTGTTTCATTATGAAAAAAGAAATTACATAATTAAATTCATTATATCCAATTACTATATGATTCATCTGGCGGCTTAATGAAGCTTCACATTATACTAACAAGATAAAGCAAAAGAATAACATTTTATGAGACTGCAGGCATTCTGTGTACAGCAGACTAGCTAGTTTATGAGCTATATACAGTGCATTTCCTAATAGTACATATTGTATTAGCTCGAGTAGGGAAGTTATTGCTTGGTCCTGTGGTATCTCACTCACCTCATTCTGAAAATTTGCTAAAACAAAAATTTCAACTTTATTTTATTTTCTGTCCAGTCCTAGGCCTCTCCTCTGGGTGTTCCCAAATTTTATTCAAGAGGACTATACGATGCAAGGAGCAAGCTTAATAGGATCATAGCAAAAAAATCTAGGCCACTCTACAGCTATGAGAAGGCAACACGTTTTGGATGTAAAAGAGCTGGTTTGGTTTTGAACCAGTGACCCAGAGGTGAATTACCTCAGTGTCTCCGTTGATAGGTATATAAATATTTTAAATACGATTTTGCAGAAGTGTAAAACTGCCTTTTCTTTCAAAGTACATTATCAGCCTAAAGAAGTCTATCAACTCTGTCCTCCCAATAATTTATGATCTAATAAAAGGCTCCTGTCTTTGGAAAAACTGACAAAACCTCATAGTTTTATCTTTTGGAAATAAGGTCCGTGAATATAGGAAGCCTTGTCTTTCAAATGTGCGTGTAAAACTATTTGAAACGTTCACAATTTTGAAATTAGTCACTAACACAGGAAAGGGACAAATTAAAGACATTCAGCCTCCTTTTTCTTCCATGTATGAGTGCCTTTCGGCTTTTCTTATTACCACTTAGTATTTCTGGACAACTATTGATACTCAATGGGTATGTAAATGGGCTTGAAAATCGTAAATTGTGAAAAATAGGGTTTGGAGACATCAGAAAAGTTTGAGGAAAAATGATATTTACCTATGTGGGAGAACAACAGGAATGTTTTCACTTTGTTATTGAAGGATAAGGCTGATGTCTCTTTAACTGGAGACTTTGGCTAATTACTAGGTGAAGTTTCTGATTTCAACCTTCTCAACTGAGCAAACCTTGAAGACTCTGAAGAAAAGGGAGCAACAAGTTCCAGCAAAATTAAGAGCCCCAGCTTTATTACTGCTGGCAGTTTACTCTAGTGAGCAGTCTGTGTTTGTGCTTGCTAGTTACTTTTGGAAAAAGAAGTGCTGAAAGCCGTCAGTGAGGGATTTAAAAATATCTAAATTAAAATTTATCAGCCCGTGACATAAAAACAGAAATATTTCCTGTGGCTATGCCTTCATCGTCTCCAAATTTCTTTAATTAATGTAAGAAAAACCATATCTGCCTCTGGGCAAGTTTCAGTTTTGGTCATTTGTCTTACCTTCTGTAAGTAGGAATTGCCTAAAAGTATAGGCACACATGGTGGAAAGGACTGCAAGTGCAAAAGGAAGGACTGAAATAAAGCATGGTGATGGGCAACTGACAGAACATCCTCAGCTGTATGTTATCTGCTCCGACCGAGAGATTTCAGCATTAACCACACTGACAATAAAAAGCTCTCCCAAAATACCCTCTTCCACCAGTGCTGATGGTGAGTAAACTCATCCTTGTTACCTTTGCATCTGAACTGGGAGCAAAGGACGCTTCTGCCAAATTCAAAGACAAGCTCCTAGAGAGACCCCGTTACTCCAGCAAACACTAAAAAGAAGGTGCTGGCCCAAGATGCGGCCTTGCTAACGTGTTTTACCTCTCTCCCTAGTCAGGTCCAACCGGTGGGACTGATTGTTGATTTAACATGTCAAGAAATGTTCTTCAGCCCTAACATCAAGTGATACAGCATGACCTATGTCTGTACTGAATAAACCAATAACAACCAAACCAGAGGGTCTCCATCCCTGCTGCAAGTCAATTGGGACTGGTAGATTACGGAGCGAGTCTATCTCACAGCTTCTGCGGCCCTGAAGGGTACAGTGCATGTCATACTCTTCCTTTGCTCCATATGCAATGTGCCATTGTGCCTGCAAGGAACTGAAAGGGCCTTGTGCCCTGCACCCTCAGTTCCCCTAAACAGCCTCGCATGCCTGCTGTCCCCAGGACCAAAGCCTACCCCATCTGAGCATTTCTGCAACATCCTTTTCCCTCCTGCAACGCTGGATGAGGTTGACCCTCCCTTTGCCCTGCACGTGAAGCAGTCCTTCTTGTGTGTGGGGAGTTATGCCATTTTGAGTTATTTCAGCTTTTCCCCATGCAAGACGAAGAAATTGAGCTCATTTCCAAGGCATTTGTGCAGCATGGCTTGCAGCACGTCGTGCAGGTGACAGCCGGAGGGGACAGGGTGGGATGAAGTGTCCCACAGCCACCCTGTGCTGCCTGCTGGGGATGTTACTGTCCTCTACCCTCCTTGGGTATGACCACCAGTGGGTGAAGGCTGGTTTGGTGAGACCACTGCTCTCCACAGAGATGCTAGAGCGATCAACCAGAGAGCTCAAGCACATGGCTGGTGCTTAATCGTCATAACTCTTTTCCCAGTCACATCAGAGCGGTTTGCCAGGTAACGGGTTATTACGACATTCCTGCAAATCTGCTCTGTCGTCCCCTTGAAGCTGCTGCTTCCTTTGTCTGATTTTTGCCACAGCAAGGGAGCCTTGGTTGGTTAAAAACACAAGTGTGCAATCCATATCAGTGCTAAATCTGGTGACACACACAGCTGATGGACAGAACACGGTCTGGCGTATCTATAGCCATTATAGACATATTATGCATCTCCATTCAAAATAAGATAACAATATAAATTGTAGAGCTCTTTAACCAGTTGCCATGAGTGACAACCACGAATAGCTGGGATATCTTGAGAGACTTGCCTTCGCCTCTTTACAAGATGCAATCAAAGGTGCTTCTTATTTCTGGGGCAGAAAAGTGAATCAAGGGAGCTATCAGATAACCGAGGTTCTTCCTTGCCTCCCATAGCAGCTGCTGCTTACAACCGCGCCGTCATGTAATTGTAAAATGAGTACGGTAAACATGATGCATAATTAAGTAACAAAGTGCGGAGAACCTTTAGAAAATGTAC
The DNA here is from genome assembly GCF_000690535.1 of Cariama cristata. Classification (NCBI taxonomy): domain Eukaryota; kingdom Metazoa; phylum Chordata; class Aves; order Cariamiformes; family Cariamidae; genus Cariama; species Cariama cristata. The sequence goes on along the minus strand of NW_009599716.1, from coordinate 49,945 downwards.
TAAAGGCATAAATAGAGAGTGGGATGAGATTTCTGCCAGCAGTGAATATCTTTATTAAAAGGTTGTAGTTTCTGGAAATTATTGTTTAACCAAATTATCAATGTGAATGAAATCAGACTTTGGGGGAACTTCTAATTCATGCAATATATCAGGTGTTATTTAACTGTTGTTTATACTGTGTGGAAAAAAGCAGCACCATCACATTGTTTATCACTAGGAAAATCCCTGATTTTTTGAGGACAAATCTCTGGTTGTCATGATGAAAAATATGAATAATTTAATGCAAAGCTGCTTAGAAATATGTCTCCTGCATCTACACATATTTTCTGGGTGTTTTTTTTTTTAAAGAATTTGTTGCAGAGAAAGAGTCTGAAACCAACAGTAAATATTACAGTGGTTTTAGTGGGTACCTCATTAGCTACAAACATCCATTAAATCAAATCTTTGGAAACACCAGTAATGATACTATCATGTAGAAGTAGCTTGAAATCAGCACAGGTGGTAAAGAAATGGGACCCAGATGTGGAGCTTGACATGGTAAACGTTAAAAGTAGATGAGGATTATCGTAAGGTGTAAATAAGGATTCTTCTGCAGAAGCTACCAACTCCTCCCAATATGATTTTCCAAAATACTTTGATTTCTGCTGGAGAACCCTCAGTATGTGCTTCTGGATTTGCTCAAATCACCCAAGTCTTGACGGCACTGTGCAGATGAGCACTGGTGGCCAAGTCTGTGAAGGACAAATCCAAATTTCCAGATACGGGCATGCATCTGAGTTTACAGTTCTGGCACAGGACCACACTGATAGTACACCAAGCTACTCACTGTTTTCATCTTTCTTGGGTGTTGCTCATGAGATACTTGCTAATAGAAGGACATACCGCAGCAACTCACTCAGTTTTGCTGATTTGAGACTTCATTTTTCTGGTTTCCCTTCATAAAAATATCTGTAGCCAAAGTACCCCTTCTGAAAAAAAAGCAAAGAAATTTATTCTTCATTTCTTTAGCTACTTCATTATGTGGAAGAGTTGTGGAAAGGTTTACAGCCTCAAGAAGAAAGATAAAGCTGGGAGATAAAAAGAAAGTGAGAAAAGGGATGTATACAAGACAACAAAAATGTGTCTTGCACATCGACTGAATGTCCATATTTTTCACTGATCAATCCATTAAAAATGGGACTTATTTGTGATAAGAATAGTAGCCGTTTGCCACTGGTATAACTCCAACGACCAATAATTACCCTTGCAGCAATTATTTGGAGAGGTTACTAATCAAAGATGATGCAAACGAAGACAGTGATACCCATTTTCTGGAAATGGGCAGGATCACTATGTTCCAAAGCACATGCCTATCCAACTCTTGCTTTGTATCTTCTGGGATCATCTTGACATTCATCCCAGTTCTCAGGAAAAGGGAGATCTCCACAAAAATGTCATAAAAGGGTCACGATGTAGAAACAACTTAGCAGAGAACAGAAATCCACTCTCTCCATTGTAGGATGCTCCGTCGCTTCAGATTCACAAAAGATGACTCATATCAGCTTCCGTCTATGTCTTTCTTTCATGAAAATACTTTACATTTCTATGATCTGTGTGGCACAGCAATCTTTTTGTTGAGAATAATAAAAGTTTTGTCACAGGGATGGGTTTATCTATGAATCTCAATCAGCCTCAATCTCAAATCTCTTCAAAGTTTGCCAGGTCCTGTGGTTTACCAGTCTGTACTTCTGCCTTCTCATAGTAATTTTGAAATGGTTGCCAAGATGATACATAATCAGGCTATTTGTCTTTTAAAGGCAGAGTTAATAGGTGCTCTACAAGGATCCTTTGCACACGTTTTTCCCTGTTGACGGTTCAGCTTGCTCCCTAAACCTGGCCTGCTTGAATACCAAAGGTGGCAGCAAATGGTAAATGTTTCCCCATGCCTTTCTCCAAGTGCAGTCTCTGAAACCATAAAATGAGTACAACACAGGGGCTCAGATCCCCAGCAATTACAGATAGCCCAAAAAGCTACATTAGAGACTCTTTATTAGACAGCTTTCTGTTCTAAGAAACCAAACTGTTCCTAATCAGTTCTTCTCCATCTTTATTAGAATGTCAAATCTCTGAAATAGTTGCCTTCTCTTCTGGCCTTCACGCGATCATGTAAAACAGGCTTTACTGTACAAATAGCAAGTACCTTAAAGAAAAGCAACAAAAAGGAGTTTCATTTCTCCATATATCGCTGCTTTCCAATATGATACATAAGCTGCAGTGAGACTAAAACACAGTTACGGTGGAAGAAAATTACTGCAACATTGGAAGATGTCCCGGAGGGGATTCTCACACCAAAGCGGATTTATTCCTCCTATAGTGACTGCTACCACAGCACCATTTTTACAGCTCCATGCTAGTTTCCCAATTGAACTCCACATATTCTGCAATTATATGAAGTAATTGAGCAAAAACTAGACTGACTGTCTTTATTCAATGAAGCAAGAGGAACATTAAGGAAAGAAAGCATGGCTCATATGGCTCACATGGCAAAGCAGGAGCAGCAGGTTGGGGCGATTTGCTTGGGGGGTGCAAGGACAGAAATAGCGGTTTCCCATGGCTTTGCCTGTTGCCATCTGGAAGGTTTCTGAGCAGGAAACCACCGATTTTGGTCAGTCCAATGATATGTTCTGAAATTCAACAAGAAAAAAGAAAAAGAACTATTATTCAGCAAGAAAGTTCCTCGTTTAAGGTGGAAAAATGCAAGTTACTTCAAATGCTAAAGTTGCATGGCTTAAAAATACATTACCAAATACCTGTTAAAAAATTCAAATCTGATTTGGAAAGCAGTCTGAAAGCCTGTCTACAAGTGCTGATCTCTGTGGCAGTGGATGCCACTAGCGAAGGTCCAGATGCCACATTTAGTGAGGCACAGGCACAACCGCAATGACTTCTACTGGGATGGACCTCCCCAAAACATCCATGGCAACGAGGCAAAAGATCTCCACCTGGAAAGTGAGCTGGTATCTTTGACTTCACCAGCAGCTCTTGTTTAGTTGTTGTCTTACGTGAGAACCCTGAGTCTCTGTTCAGGATATAAGCCAAAAAATAGGGGTACTCTGCAATACATTTGGTCAACATGCAACGGGAGCCTTGGAGTGGCAAAGGGAAGGGGCAGCACGATGGAAAGCAAGTCTCTGTCCAGCGGCACAGCTCAGCTCCTCCTGCTAGAGGAGTTAGCTACGTCGGATCAGGCATTTTGGTGCTTCATTGGGGATAACTGGATTTTCAGAAATTTGTTGATACTGAGCTCCCAATGAAAACAGCCCACAGCCCTTTGTACCACATAAGCACTTACCTCTTGGCGACCTTCTTGATGTATCTTGGAAAGTCAGATTTGTGCCCCATATGATATTACCTGTGAAAACTCACCTTTGAAATCAGCAAATAGATTATTATTTGGCTACTAGAATTCGACAGATCAAAAGGTGATTTTTTTTTTCCACAGTTCTTGAAACTTCTCATGCATTTTCACTTACTATCTTTCATCATTTTGAAAGTGAGATGATTGTCCTTTGAGCAAGCATTCACCTCAGCATAAGGGAACAAACTGTATGATTTTCATTGTCCTGAAATATTGGGATGAACAGTTCAGGTGGTAACAAATTTTACTGCCAGATAACATCATGTACATAGAGAACACATATATGCCAGTGCAAAAATTTTAAAGTAAGGATGAATTAATTTTTGTAAAACAAATTTTGTAAAACAAATTTTTGTAAAACAAATTTTTTTCCATTCACAGTCCACTGCATTTTACTAGTTCTAATTTATATTTGGAAAGTAAAATTAAATTTTCCTTTTATATGAAATAAAACAAATTTATATCGAAAAAATAACACATTAAAATATACTTTCTGTGAATGTAGTCATTCCATGGGAATTAAAAAAACTGGCATCCTTCAGTCTACAAAATTATGTGGGTATTTATTTAATTGCCAGAGAAAATTCTGTTGAGGGAAGGAGCAAATAGAAAAAGAGCTGTCTAACAGGTGAATGACATCTATCATATTTGCCTTACATAAATGGAAAAGGTTGATGGACCTAATTGTAAGTAGCATCCCAAAGTGTATTCTAACAATAATTTTTACACTGGCTGGATAAACAAAATTACATGTTGAAGCAGTTCAAATGCAGAACTTTTCGTACTGCTGGTTCTGTGTTGGAGCTGAGAGCCCGTCAGGGCATCTTTCTCTGGATATATATCAAAATAGTCCCCAAGAGATAGGTCCTCATGTGACTTATGGCTGCCATTACACCACCCTGTCAACCTAATGTTTTAAACATGATGGACTCTTGTCTGGAAGATAATTATCACGATCATCGGAAATATGCTTTAACTTTAGAAAATATAAATCACTTTAATTTGACAGCTGCAAAAGAAAAAAGTGTAATGAAGGTCAGTAGCAAAAATTGTAAAAGCTTGATCTGAATTTTAAACCCAAGAATTTTAAAAAATCGGTGTTCAAATATGGGAGAAAAACATGAAAGCAAGCACTTTTTTCTTGTAGCATGGATATTAAAGACTCAGATCTTAACTGAGCAAGCTAAAGTCAGATAAAGTCACATTTCCAAGTCTCATTGCTTACTGTGGATTAAAAGCTCAAGGTTTTAAGTCCAACGATGATGTGATTTAAAGGGAAAAACCAACGTGGAGCTGCGGAAGTCTGTGTTTGAGTCCAGCCTGCTGACACCACCAGGAATTTTGCACTTGCTACCACTGAGGTCAAATCTGTATTTTAAAGTGCTCTGGTCCTTCTGTCTATGATTTTAGCTATCAGGTAATGCTTTTTTGAATTTTAGGTATTCTTTACTTTTATGCACAGCCATGGATTTTTGCCAATGAGACTAACAGTGGCAGGAACAGAAACACAGATGATAAAGAAACTGGTTTGCAATTAGATATTTTTATGTTCTTTAAACCAGCCTATATCTTCAAAGGATAAATAAGAACAGGACACTGGGAAGTCACTTGCAGATGGGAAAGTAGGACAGTAGCCACCTGGTGAAGGATTTCTAGAGATCGTTTTGTTCTAGATGGAAAATGTCACTTCATTAACCCCAGCTTTTCTTCAGCTCAGACACATGGTACAAAGATGCTCCTGTTGTGAAAGAAGGACTGCACCAAGCCATCCAAGACACCAAGGGAAACAGAGAGATGCTGTATTATCAACTGCTCTTATTTGTGTCGTAAACATTCACATAAACAGTGAAGGTCTTCTCTAATGATTTATGGTCTTATATGTATAAGCCCGAGGACTGACATTGCTTAAGCTACAAAAATTAAAGCAAAATAAAATCAACCTCCTCACAACACAGGAGAGAACCTCTTGTGTCATAGGCTGATGGAGGAGACCAAGGTTCCTCAACCTCGGGAAGGAGACAAGCTAGGGATGACCCTTCTGGGGCTGGATCCCTTGGTTCCCAAATAGGCCCCGTGTCTCATCTCTGGTGTTCCAAAGACTGTGTGAACCTGAAGCTCCCCCCTTGTGTTTTGCTTTTCTCCATGCTTGAGCACTGCAGGTAGGAGGGTCCCACCAGGAAAAAGACACCTCAGTCATCATCAGTGCAGATGTAACACCCATGCATACCACACATAAATCCTTCCCAAAGGTGACGATTTTAAATCAAGCTGAGAAGGCAACCCCCCTTTTATCAGCCTTACAGAGTGCCAGGCAAAATTTGCCTGAGATCCCTTTTTGGACATGTAATTGTTGTTTGCCAATTCCTGGCCCGCGCTACCTGCAAACTGCGGATTTCCTCTCTCTTTAGCCACCGGTTCAAATGGCAAGGTTGATGAGAGCAGTAAACAGATGAGGTATTATTTACTTGTTCCTGTGCCAGCAGCGCATATTTCAGGCTGGACAGACTGCAGCAATTATGATGCATTTTTCATGCACTCAAATGAATCAACCACTTGCTTCACTTGCATGTGAACAAGAAGTAACAAAAAAAACCCCAAAACAAAACCAAAGATTAAAAAAATCAAATCCAAATACTTGCTTGTTGGGCAAAAAACAGAGAGATAGTTTGTTTTTTAAGACCAACATTTACATGAAATTATCTTCTTATATAATTAACAGCCCCTGGTTAATAACCATTCTGCAAATAACTGTGTATCTATTGAAACGAACAGATGAATCATTATCATTTAGCACTTATAGGATAATAACAGGATCTAAAAACTATCAAAGGGAATACTTGAAAATCTACCAGAAAGTGGCACCTCCAGAATAATATGAAAGTGAAAAATAGAAAGACAGAAATAAAAAAAGTTTTAAACGTGCAAAACACCAGAGTGTCTGCAGTCTGGTTCATGCTTGAAACGAGTTGGTGGTGGTAGGTGCTGGATGCACACTCAGTAACAAATAGCTCGTACCTACAAGTGGGGAAAAAATATAAAGACAAAAGTGGTAGAAAAGGGATATGATTATGTCTGGCTATAGGCCTCCAAAAAAATCTGTATGCACGACTAACACAGTTGCATACCATCTTCCTTTCAAAGCCGCCTCTGATCACTCCCAAGACCCAAGTGGAGCTAAGAGGTTTTCTAGCCCAAGCATGTGTAGCTTGCCCAGCTTCATACAAGCAAACTGAAAAAAATCCATTTCTCCTGCATCCCATGTTCTTACTGTCACTGTAAGATTACCCCCACCTTTTCCAGGAGGAAAGAAATGAGCCAAAAAAATGATATAGCTAATTTCAGAAATAACTCTAATTTAGACTTAGAGCCTCTGAAGCCGTAATGGGGCTGTATTATGAATATGATTGTCTGAAGTTAACGCTCTCTTTTTATTCATTTGTCTAGCAATTTATTTGTAAAAAGTAAGCAAACTGAAATGAGCAGGCAATCAGCTGCCCTGACACAGTATTTTACCCAAGGGTATTCTCCAGGAACGGAGGCAGACTATTTCAGCCATACAATGTAATATTTATACCTCCATCATGAGAAGAACTCATGACCTTAGTCCTAGTTGTAATGAAAAGGTATATATTAAAAAAATAACCCTTTCTTTATAATGAAAGACGTTGCAATATCCCAAACTCTAATACAAGTGGACAGAGGTATTTTGAAGTATTGCAGGATGTATTCCATTGGAGAAATTATCATCAACCAGTCTGTACGTACAAACAAGCACCTGTACAAAGCAGCATCTGGGAGCGTTTGCTTACATTTGGAGAGCTGTGAATTCAACTTTTACATGCAGCTGTACTGAGACATATCAGCCTGACCTTTTTTACATGGATCTTTGTTTTTGTATAAAGTTAATTTGCAGGTAGACAAAAGTAGTCATTGCTGAGAAGCAGCTCTTCTCCTTTCTCAAACCCAACTTGGTTGCAGAAAAAAATACCTCGTGGCTTTAGTGCCCTCTCATGCATGGTGATTAATCAGGAGTAACTAGACAAATGGAGCAGTTTGTGGGCAGTCCAAAAGATGAAGAAAAATCAGATATGGCATTTTCTCTTGGGAAGAGCTTTCTGTTACAATGGCAGGATGGGGTGAGCTCCTTGCCAGGGTGCTACAAACAACAGGGGCTTTTGTAGTTGTCCAGAGTAAGAAGAAATTATTTAAGGCTTTTCGTTCATTGGAATAGATATTATGCAGGTGATGCCTTGTAAAAATACCCTGCAGAAAATACTCTCATGTCTGCACTGGTAATATAACTTACTCCGCTTGCAAAAGGCAACATTTTGCTCTCGCTTACCCCTGTGCTAGCATGTCTGCACTGGTAATATAACTTACTCCTCTTGCAAAAGGCAACATTTTGCTTTCGCTTACCCCTGTGCTAATTTGGTAGGGTTTCTCCTGACTGAGGTGGTAATAGCTAGAAACAGAATTTGGCCCAGTATGCAGGCATTTGTAAAGGGGCTGAGACTGGTGGGTAAGCACCGAATATGAGCCAGAGGTGCGTGAAAGTCTCTGCGGGAATGAAAGAACAGCCCTTTCGAAATAATAACATGGGCTCTAGGCACAAAACGGGGGAGGATTGTGTTTATACGCCGAGACCCCGCTGTGTTCCCTCCTCCATCCCTGTGCACAGCCCAGAGCCCGGTCCAGGCTCACGAACACCTCTTTTAGTATAATTCCGGGGCAGAAGTAAAAGACACACAATAAGATGAAAGACAGTCTGCACTGGTGTTTCTCCTTGCTGGAGTCATGACCGCTGAAAAGAGAATATTGTTCCCGTAACAAAGGTGGATATTGTGAACCCAAGCAGATGATGATGAACGTTGGCAACAGACTTCCTGTGCCAGCGAGCAGGAAAGCTGAATTATACCAGGGAAAAATTAGGATTAAAATAACTATATGATTAATTTCCTATTTTACCTGGAATAAATAAACCTTTACCTCTGTAACTGTTGTTATAACAGCTGGGCTGATATGCTGGTATCTGCTAAAGAGCTAACATATTTAGTTTTATTGTTTTGTCAAAATATTAAGAATATCAATATATCTCCATAATTCAGTGTTATACAAAGAAGCATTTTTGTGCCATATATAGCAAAGATTGTATTATACTTTTGAGATCATAGGTAATGATGACAAAGTGATCTGTGTTCAATTTCAGCATTAATGTCTGGTTTGAACAAAGCCTGAAATATGGTCTGGGAGCTAAGAGGCTTTAATATTAAGATCTTTAACTGTAATTTATGTGACAGAAGATAGGGTTTAGCATAATAAAATGTAATGGGCTCCTCGAATGAAGAGGACTAAGAGACAATTGAAAACAAGGTAAAAATGGTAAATTATAAATAACAGTAAATTTACCTTTATGTTGTTACTTCATTTATTTTTGATTTGTTAGACAGGCTCCGTAATTTTTCATTTTGCTACATTTGGAATCAGGCATTTCTGCACCTCAGGAATAAAGGGTTGAAGGCAGAGCAATACCGTAGGGCCACTCTCATGAAAGCTGTTTTAGGGTTCCAAATAAAAACTCTCTTTTTTCCCCCCCAGAGATCGTAATTTACCTGTAAAAATTCAGCCTGAGTTGAATTTCAACACAAAAACATGCGGGGAGTAAATGTATTTGCTTGTTTTACCTCCAAAATCAGTTTGGGTTTTTCCGAAGTTTCTTAAGTGTAAAAAATGAAGAACATTTGTGACATCTTTCAATATTTGTTGGAAATCAGTGCATTGAAAGGAAAATAACTTTAATAATGAGCTGACCTTTTTTCAAGGTATATTTGGCAAAGTGTTTGTAGATGGAGACAACCGACTGCAGCCTCTCCTCGTTACAACTGAGGCTCTGCACAGGTAGCACCACACACCAAAAAGTGTGCCATAAGAACTCGTCTGAAAATTTGTTGAAAGGAATGGAAACATCTTCATTTCTTTAAAGGCCTCGGGACCAGGTCCTGTGAGCCCGGCAATGGCACGTCTGGAAGAAATCAAGTATATCAGGGAAAAAATCTGATCTATTTTGCTTCTCGTGTGGTTTTCCAGCTCTAGGACTTCTACCAGCTTAGTATATTTTATCTTTTTTTTTTTTTTTTTTCGGGGGGGAGACACAGCTAAAAGAACAGCCTGTTCTGATGACCAGCTTCAGTCTCTGTCTCCTTTTTTACAGTAGCTCATTAATGGTTTATTTTTTGAAGGCTCTGGAAATTAAAATAATTTTTCCCCTCCAGATTTCTGTCTAATTCCTGCCCTTCCAGAGGTTCAGCTCTTGATTTAGATCCACAGGTTCGGGGTTGCTCTCCCAAAGCAAAGTGTGCAGAGCCTTGCTGCATCT
>NW_009599716.1:5000-40144 GCF_000690535.1 Cariama cristata | reverse complement strand
TTTGAAAGCCCTCCCCCCCCCCCCCCCCCTATGAATTTAATTAATTTTATATTACTGATATATATGAAATCTGCTCACACTTCTTACGGTCAAAGACAGAGGCTTCTTTTAGTGGGAAAGAATTGAGATTTCCTTTTTCCTGATTTCTTAGAATTTTGCCTTATTTGGTCCTAGTCTGGTTCAAAATTGGTAATAGAGAGGAATTAGACTGTATGTGTGCAGTACTTGTAAAGAAACACAGTGTTTATCAAATGTAGGTGTTTTTTTCAATGGTTACATTCCATAAAAACTCCCAAGGGAAAATACAAATCTTCCAAGGAACGGAGTTTTCTTTACAACAGTAGAACACTGCAGCAGCAGAACAGCAGAATAACATGACATAAAATAGGAAGGTAAAGCAGATCCTTGTGAATTAAAGAAGGTAATGACACAATAACGGTCATAATCCTGGGTAAGGATCCTCCTCCTCTAGATCTTGGACAAGTACAGAACAGAAGTGATGGCTCCTACACCATGTCCCTCTCCAGGGACTGGCTTTGGTCATTCTCAAGTACACGAAGAGGGCAAAGCTCAGTGATTCTTGAGGGTAGTTCCACCCCTACCTTCTCTGTTACAAATCATTATATATATATGCCTGGTATAGGCCAATGACCTAATAATATCCTTTTGTGTATAACTGGCCTGATCTATAGACCATTGAAATAATTGAAAAGCCTCCTGTTGTATTCTATCGAAACTTGACTGGAGCCTTACGGAAGCAGAAATCAGGCCCGAGACCACAAAAGCTTAAAAAGAAAGTCTATGGCATTTCAAAGAAGTAACCCTGATGAAATATGAATTAAAATAAATACAAGGTTTTAGTAATAATTAATAAAACATGCTGTGAATAACTTGCAAATGACTGATACATAATAAATGAATCATACAAATGTATTCATTAGTTAAATTATCATAGATAATAATTAAATTTTCTGAAAAATTTATAATAAGGGGAAATTCCTGTCCTCAAATGTATTTGCGCAGCTTTCGTTGACTTCAGTGCAAACCTGCATGTGTACTCAAGGCTAGAATGTGGCCCTGGTTGTGTGTGTATTATTACATTAATAATGCTGGGAAGGGAGTTCCGTACTCTAAGAAGTATATAAATTAATCCTGCTGTATTTCTTATTTAAAAACCATGCTGTGTGTTAAATGAAATTCTGTAGCCCGAGGAATCTTTCCTGCAACTCCGCATTCTGCATAAGTGAAAACTGTTACTATAGGAAACATGATTTATGGGAAAAAGTTTTCTTTGTTTTGGTTCAATTTTCCTAGACTTCAGCTGTCCACGTATGTAGACGTGTAGCATCTGTGATCACACTGTTTAGGCAAGTGTTGTAGTAACTTTGCTTTGGAAATAAGAATTTTATTTAGAAATGCACTGACTTCTGTTGGGAGTGGAATCCCAAAGGCTGATGGCAGGGATGAGCAGTTCTTCAGCAGCTTGTTCTGGTCGCGACTTCCAGATGGTTCAGAGGGGCAAGGAATAGCAAAAGAGCTTGTTTGGTATTTTGTCATATAAAAGACTGCTTCTGTGTTTGGGTTATTGTGTAAAATCGAGGTCTTGGCCAGGGAAGTTGTGCATAGGTGCTGCTTCCACTGGAAAGGAAATCTGCCTAAGTTGACTTCCAGGTCAAATAAAAAAATTTACAAATGGAACTAAATTCTCAAATACTTGGGCCCAGCAACCACCATCATGGTTTTCTGCCAGTCAGCGATGGTCCCTAGCTTTCTGCAAAGTCAGTATCTGTGTGATCAAGGCACCTGTCTCTTCAGTGCTGAATTTTCTCCAGCTCCTTTTGAGAGATTACTCTCCTAGGCACATCTACAAAGAGGATGAGTTCCCTCCCTGGGACAACTGCAGCATCAGATAGGTGTGTACCATTCAAAAGTTTAGCAGAAATAGGCAGACCTCAAGAGGAGATCAAAGGTTATCAACAACAGCGAGCTTTAATGAAGATTGCAGAGGAGAAAAGTAAGGGCTGATTTCAGGACATGGCCATTGTATTCAGTTCCAGTTACAAAACAGGGGAATCTGAGGATCGGATATGCAAGTGCAGGTGGTGGAGGACTGTAGCAACAAAGTCAAAGAGTTTGAAAGAAATCCAAGGGTTTTTTTAGAACAAAATAATTATAATTTATTCACTTGGGACATGAAATTCCTTTTCTGCCTTATCAGCTGATCGCATTTCTGCTCCTGTGAAATCTGAACCCGGGCTGGAACACACAACGCAGATGGAGGAATTTTGCTTTGCTTACCTAAAACGAGAAATGTGCTTTCCCTGTGCTACAGTTAAATTATCTCGCAGGCCTAGGACCACAGAGCCTGAATGACCTGAGAATAGATCCACAAACCGTTTCTCTGCAAGACATGTAAAGCACAGGCTACGTATTTCTTCGGATTCTTTTCTTATATTGCACAGACGATTACTGCTTCAGATTAATAAGTATGTTTTAAACGCAATAACAGGTGTCTTTAAAATAAACATGCTTTTTTTATTAATCGCAGAAATTTGCCATGCCACATAGCCAAGCGGCTCTGGCGTAACAGGTTTTAGGATTTGATTACAGCACCATCTACTGGGTGTTGAACTTCTCATTTCCCCAAACCCTTCCTGGCATCTCTTTCTATTGCAGTGAAAGTAGAGGATCACTTTCAGAAGACAATTCCAGGGAAAAAAATATTGTCATTTCATTAGGGCCTAAACTTGAAGGCTCTTGAAATCAGTGCAAAGATTCATTAACTTCAGTGGGACTTGGCTCTTTCCGGTGATGCTCAGCTAGAGTCATATTTAAATTACCAGCTTGGATGCAGTGATGAAAAACAGATCTAAAGAATGAGACAGCATGTTTACTGCAATACGTTTCACATAATTAGAACAAGGGATCATCCGTTTAACTAATAAGGGCGTCATAGCACTGAATGGGTGTGCCTAGACAGGTAGGACTGAGCAAACAAATGCGATGTCCTCAGGCAAAACAACTGAATGGCAGCAGAAAGCGTTGAATTAATTTAAAGAAAGAAATTTTACTTAAGGGATTAATCAGTTAGATTTAACTCATACCATGTAATAGGAATCCTTTGTATTACTTGCGAAACAATTGATTTCCTCCTGGAGAGGGGTTATGTTTAAAAGCTGATTAGTGGAAGCAATGTTTAGAATATTTTCATTCCCCAATGATTGTTCATTTTGCACATAATCCAGGCTCCCACTGACTTTTACACAGCTGCAAGTGTTCTGGACATAACCCTGCTAACATCTGAGTAGTGTGTGCCATCTGTTAATACCATGATCCTTAAGCGACTAACTGCTCAAGTACGGTACTATTCAACATAATCCAGTAAGGCAAAATCTTTTGTAGTAGGTAGTGATCTTATTTTGTGCCCATAAATTGATTTCTTATACCCTTTATCTGAAAAAATTTTGGGGAAAGACTGGCATATAGCTGTTACTAACAGGGCTAGCAAAAGTAGGAGCTGACCCAGGAAGTCCCCTCCTGATGGACTGCTGGTCCTTGGGGCAAAATTTGTGTTTTGGACCATCTGGATGGCAGGTCTGGCAGCCATCACCCTGTGGTGCCCTGAAAAGCACCTCAGAGCCCTTCTCCTCTCCACTCCCATTTGCCATTACATAGAGAGACTGGTCACAGTATTGTGCTATGCTGTGATGGATGAACGAGTACAAAAACGTCCCCTCCTGATTGACCTTGCTCTCCATCACTTCTGGTCATGTACTGGCTCTAAACTGGCCAAGGACCTACATGAACAAAACTCAGAAGATGATCTGAGTCCAAAAGGGCAGACTCACTTGCCCTTTTCACGTACTAACACTTGATGAATTCTCCCTTGAGACATTCTGTGTTGTTGGAAGACAAATTTACACTTTCCAACGGAAAAAAAAAAAAATTGAACTAGAAATCTACTAAATAAGACTTTGCAATCACACTGAGGTGAGGAAATGAGGTGGTAAAAAATACTATCCAGGTAAGAAAATGAAATCCTGTGCACAGCAATGTAGATGGCAAAACCTCACGTGTGCTTGTTATGAATGACCTCTCACTGCTACATCTTTGTATGCGTGACTATTTCTGCTCTTTTCAGAACAGCCAGGAATAACTCTCCTAGTTGTGCTAGCTGAAGGACAACTGATAAAGGTGGCCTAAGCAGCCATCCTCAGCATTGTCGCCTCTTCCTCAGCCTCCTTAGGATGGATACTAGGTAAAAGCTAGAAATGCTGCAAGGCATCCTTACCTCACACTGAATCGAATCATACAAGCCTTGCAATCGGATTAGGGAGTGCCTCTGTCGTTGTTACTGATAGTCTGGGCTGTGTGCACTCATGGCAAACCATCCAAGGGACCTCCTTTGACTGAACGTGACTCCAAGTCTCCCTCAGCTTCCACCAGAACATTTCTCCTGAAGTCTAAACCCTAATTTCTGCAATTAAACCTGTTTATTGTTTCACTAAACTCATCATGTTTCTCATCTTCCTTTTTTTTGGTGAAAGACTTCAAAGTGCTTGAAGGCTGTTATATATTGAATTTCTGTGTTTTCACTGCTGGTGAAGACCCTGTGTGAAAGATTATATTCTTTGCATAAGATAGCCCAGTAGTTCCTGCAGACTGGTTTTAGTGTGAATGAAGGATGAACCCAGACTCAAACTAAGCTTTTTTGTGGTTGTGCTCATGAAAAAGAAACTGTAAGGTCAAGCTTCAAGTTTTGAAAATGCTTGTGTGCAAATCCTTGATGTATTCCAGTGAGAAACATTTTATATTTGTACAAGTATAAATATAGCAGTTGGACTAAGATATTTATTATTGAGGTTCTATTGTCTAGAAAACATTAATTTTTTCTTTTTTTTTATTAGAAAGGTGTTTTTTTTTTTTCCCTGCGCATGATTAGTAGAGGTCTGTACTGGATGGGGCAGCGGTACAACACAACAGAACTTTGATTTGGGGTACTAAATTGCAGGAGTTTGTTTCTTACAGTTAATATTAGCATTTTTTTTTATTAGATGCCTAGTATCTGCTAAAGACTGAAAGCTGTATTGCAGGATCCTTTTGAAGTCGATCTGTTCCAAAAGACTTATGAGCCATTTTGAAAGTATATTGTTAATTCCCTTTCGAACATAGTAAAGTAGAGCTTTTACTGTGCAAAAAGGTATGTTTAGATATTTCTTGCTTCTTGGTAGTCTACTGTGACACTTCTAGGTATTCCTGTTACCCTGCCCATGAGGAGAAGGACGTGATAACCACGCGACTGAAGTGAGTTGATCCCTGCTGCTGTGGCATGGAGGGGATGTATGGGAGGTGGTGGGGACGCCTGTGCTGGGCTTTCCCCGAGGTTACAAAGACAAAGGCAGGATACATATGGCTCATGGTAATGGGAGAGAGAAACCACTGTGGTAACTCAAATGGGAATACTAAGGAAGGTCACAGCAATCAGGCCTTGGTAATGAAGCCATGACAATACGAGGTTTTGTCTGTCTACCCACCTACCCACCTACCTACCTATAAACACTGTGTGTAACTGTGATGCATTTACTACTATTTGTCTTGCCATTTTTTTAAGCATGCCATATTTACATTTAGTTTTAGAATTCTTCTATTTTTATAATTCTTCTAATTTAATGATTCTTCTAATTTTATAATTCTTACCGTCCTCTGAGGCGTATAGGGAGCTGAAGGAAAATCTAGGAGAGCAGAAGCTTTCCTGAAAGGCCTTTTAGCTTGATGGAGAGCAAAGGGATGATGGTGATGGGGTTGATGAGGATGGCATTTGTGGTGACAAATGGCAATTCACTTAGGTTTGGTAGCCTAACTAGGCAGGGACTTCACACTGGTTATTTTCAGGATTATTTTTTCCCGTATTCCACCTTGCAGTAGATCGTTTCTGAAAGGTATTACATTTTCTGGATTTTCTGAATACCTCTCTGAAAGGTAACATATTTTTCTTAGTGGAGACTGAAACCAGTGGAGGAAATGGGTCTACCTGATGAAATATCCTGTTTAGTTCACTGGTGGTAGAAAGTCTAAACCCTGCACCTCCAAAACAGAACATCAAAATTTGCTAGAAGCAAGTAGCCTTCCCTGTGCCTTCAGAGAGGTACATAGCTGAGTGATGTGTGATCTGAGGCAATTTGATGAAAAATATTCAGGACTGTAGGAAGATGAAATGCCTCCTTCCATATGTATGAGTTTTACTAAGCTAGTAATCCACAGTTTAAGGAACTTTTTTTAAATTTAATAAAGAGCTTATTTTAAACTTAGATCTGCAAAACACTCATACCTCCAGCACATTGCCTCAGTGAAATATCCCTCTACATGAAAATATAGACAGTTAGTTTTTTCTTCCAAAGTGAAACACTGCAAGGTCTTTCATTACTGGTTTATTATGCTTTCTGTATCTTTGCTCATTTTTCACCAGTATTGCATTAAGTATTGATATTGATTTCTTGTAAATGGTACTGAAATGGATGGCTCACAGTTTTTGTTATTGTTCTGTAGCACTTGTATGTAATTTATTATAGCTGCAATGGAACCTGCCCCTTGCTGCCAGGGTTTAAATTAAATGTGCCATGTTTTGGCCCCTAGTAGTCACATACATTTCTCATTCTAGATCTAAAAGTGTTATGTCTAAAGTTACTTTTATAATTACTTCCTTGATATTATTTAAAAAGTTTATTTCAATAATTTTGGTAATTAACATGTAATTTATTGGTTGAATTAATAGTATTTTTCTTTTCCATTACAGAGACAAATTGATGTCCCGTAAAAGTAACATGGAGTAGCAGGTAGTCGTGACTGGCTTTTCCACTTCTGAGAGAACAAGGGCACATCAGCTCTCAACATTTTCAGTTTGTGGTGGATCTAAGGCTTTACTTATGCCTGGACTCCCAAAAAGGTCAAAATGGAAGAAAAAAAAATTGGTATTGACACTGAGGAGGGGCAGCCCTACTAGCAAGGCCTTTCTCTGGATCACACTTCAATGCAGTGGACTCACTTTTGGCACAAAACCTGACTCAGAACCATAGATTTAACTTGATTTTCAGAGAATAAAGCTATACCAGAGACAAAAACGAGGTAAAGAAACTCCCAACACCAAATATCTCTGTACATGTGGTTCCTTCATGTAGGGTTCGTAGAGAAGATAATATTAATTGAGAGAACACTAGTGGTTTTAAAGAAAAAAACCCCTGATTGACAGGACAGTATCAACGGCATTGGTAATGAAAGAGTTTTATTGCATATTTCCCAATTTTATTTGCTGCCATTTTTTGGTAGAAATAAACTTTACTGTTGTGGCAGGGAGTGAGCATTTTTTCACTCTGTCCATGAACAATCTTCTGCCTCAGGATTTTGAAAGGATTGGGGTGAAGGAAGGAGACATTTGGTGCTTTGTCCAAGGGGCTCTGCGTTTCCTTGTCTTGCTGGTTTGCTGTAGGTGCATCTCCGGCTCTGGGCTTGTGGATGTTCCTAAGCCATTAGTGTTGCAGTCATGAAATTGTATTGGTGTAAAGCACATTACTTCTAAGTTGTTTTAGAAGTAATTTATAATGAAACTCGGAGCTTTTCACACAAGATTAACTGAAACTCTTTACGAAAAACTCTTAGTTCCAGTTCACTGAATAAATCCAATTGCCATTTCACAAGCTCTTCTTGGGCTTTTCCTCCCCTTGATTTTGGGTAATGTCCCTTACTCTTCCCCTGACAGATCTAAATAGGTCTGTCCCACTCAATTCCCTCCACTCATCCCACAGAGCGGCTGGACTCATCACCCAGGCCTTTGTAAATGAGGCCTTTGAAGCAAGCCAGGAACATTTTCACAACAAGCAACCTCACAGTCGCATTTTCAAAAATTCAACGTTTATGTAACAAAGTGGCTGAAGTAATTGTTTTTAAGGTCGGCATGAACGCAAAGCACGGCACAGCCATAATTCTCAGGCAACACAAGGTTTCTGCCAGGCAGGGACTTGCTGGTCCACCACTCTATGTGTGTTGGGAAAGGCTCTCTACTGGTGAAATGGCATTGCATTTACTGAAAAGCATCTTTAAGGCATGCTACGTAGCTCCGTAGTTCACTGACTCAGCCAGGTCATGGTCAGATCCTTCACCCTTATGCTGACAAATCTTTCAACAAGATCTATAGGATGAGCTCTCAGCTGCATGCATGGGGGTTATTTTGAAGTCTTTGGTCTAAGACTTCACTGAACAGTAATCAAGGGGGAATTGTAGTTTGGGAGCGTGGTTGGGTAGAGCAGCCTGCTGCTGCCAGGGAAGATGGTGAAAGGCAGAAGGATATTGGGGCAGGGAAGGCGGCAACCTCCTTGGATGCTGGGGAGATGCTCCGGTGTCACCTCATCCCTGTGAGTTTTCTCCAAGGGTGGCCTGAAAGTCGAAAAGCCTGGCAGATTTCAAGATTCCTCTTTCAGAAGAAGTGGGTGGGAATAGATCAGAATATTGTGCAGGTGTTGCTGCAGGGCCAGAAGTGGGTTGAGCTCCAATGGAGATAGCGAACAGCTCTGTTGTCAAGGGTAAGTGCATCACTGATATGAACATGCCTTAACCTTGAGCATTTTCCTAGAGCTATTCATGACCTTAAAATGACCTTAAATCCATCCTCAAGTTTAGTCAAGCAGAGCATCTCCTTGGGTTTAATACACAAGCCTGGCCTGACACAGGACTCAATTCCTGGACTGGGAAAGGAGAGGAGGAAAGACATGTAACTTCCACAGGGCATCAGCGCACACTAGAACGGTAAAACAGAGGGAAGATGACAAGATGAATATTGCTAGTTAAAAATAGAATATAGAATTTTATATAGTTGTGAAATCCCTCAATGGTGCATGGCTGAAGTGACTCTTTTTCGTCCAGAAAATCCTTACATAGACACACAACATAAGTCTTGGTTGCATAATGCGTTTCTGTCAGCGGTAACGGTGTGTACTGTGCTTTTTGCCATGAACTACTGTCCTCTTGTGGTTAATCTGGAACCACCAAAAAACACCCCCGAGTTGTAAAAGTCTGATTTATGTTTTAATTTAAGCTTCCCAGGTTCAAGCTCAATATTTATCTTTTTTGCTTATACTTATTTCATTATGTGAAAATCCAGGGAGAGGACTGTTCTGTTGATTCACTCACAGGATCTTGGGCTGTTTGCCTGGCTCCTCATATGTTTACAATTAAACTAATAAAAAGTGCTGCTTAGTTGGGATTTCACCCATCAGTCACCTTACGCTGATGGATTGAGCCACAGGTAAGGGACAAGTCATCCAACCATCATTTCAATGGAAAAAAAACACGCTTTGGGTTTAGAGCAAAGCATTGCTTTGCTGTTTGCCAGCCATTGCAACATACAATACAAATGGAGCAAAGTTGCCTTCTTTGGGGTTGGTGCTATTAAAATTGCTGCGGACAAAGAATGAATAAAAATGGAGGATGAAATGTTTTGCTTCTGACTGACATTTTCAGCAGAGGAAGACGGGAAGGAGGAAGAGGTGGATGCCCAGGTCTGATCTAACTTTCCAACAGCCCCTGTGCACGGAGCACTATGGATCCACTGGTGAAGCGTGGTTCAATGTGTAGAAATGGGGTTGCCCTGGCCATGGATGATTTAACGCCTAGATGGGGTGGACATGAAGGACGTGCAGCATCCCAGCAGCTTAGTGTTGTACAAACAGAATGGGAGTCTTGACTTTCCTTGGACGTTTTAAGGAATGATTGCATTATTTTGCCATATTTGCAGGCTTTTCATTTTCCTTCGTTGTACTGAAATGTGTCTGTACGTACAAAAAGAGGGACAGAACCTGATTAATGAAAAGTAAACCTTAAACAGGGATAGTGCCTGGTTTCTTTAAGAGTATAGCTGAACAATTGCATTTGCAAGTGAAACCTCCCCATCAGGAGGCTGGTCCTACACTTTCTTTGACTCTTGGCAGTTTGTTATTCACATTTCTATGACCATAAAGGCTAAGGGACACAGCAAGGTAAGGACCACAACGTACATTAACAGCTGAGAAATTTGTCTCTTAGCAAATTTCTGTTGCTGAAGAGCTCTCTAGGGCATTTGCAGTGATGTGAAATAACCGATGTTGAGGGTAGGCAGTGTGGTGGTGGAGAGGAGGCAGCTGAGGTCTGAACACCATTCAGGAGGGGACAAAGCAGGGAAAGGGTAACAAAGCAATGGGGTGAAACTGGGCAAGGTAAACTCTGGATCAAATATCAGGAAAAACCTTTGCTTGGTTCTCCCAGTGACACACGAAACCCTACCATGCGTATTTTGCCATCTCAGCTACCTGGTGGTTGAAGACCAGACTGAGAGGAATGAAATTCCTTCACCTCTCAAGGAAAGTTGGAAATTGAAGTCCTATGACTATTGATGAGATAGTTCAGCCAAGATGATTATATTGTTTTATACAGATATACTCTAAGAAGCCAGGTACTACAATATTTGCAAATCCTACTTATTTTTCCAGTCTTACTATAAGATGATGTGCAATTTTAGTAGCAGGATCATTTTCTGGAGAGTCGTGCTGTCACTCACAGCACCATAAAACTGAGTTGTCTCTATGTTGTGAACTCTGTGCTCTTTGTGGAACTACTTACATCTCTCAAGGTTTGCTCTCCAGAGCACTTGGATAGCACAATTAACTTTCTGCATGTTTTCTTAATCGTTACATTAAAACGTGTATTAAAAATGTTTAAAGACATTCAGAAAAAACATCATTATAATAAAACAGTATGAATTTCAGAAGCAGACACTTTTAGATGGGTATTAGGTCATATGAAGTCTTCATTTGTCCAAAACTTTCCTTCTCCACAAATGTAGGCATTTTCTAAAATCTAACATGTGCATTTTGTTTTCCCCTTCAACATTCAGAAAACATCAAGGAGAGTTAATTACTGAACAAAATGCAAGCACTGCAAGGCAAGGTCTGATTTGATTTTGGGCTGTCTAAGCCCACATCAATGAAATCATGGTCCCTAGGTCTGAGAGCTGGAAGGTACTGTCATGGTATGGATATCTCACTTCCTGATCATTTTTTTTCCCCCCATGTCTCTTTCTTATTTTACCCTAAAAGAAACCCTGTTTTAAATAGCACTGTTCTGTATGTAGCATATCAAATAACGTGCCAGAAGTTCTTTGCTTGGTAATCATACAAATTATTTTTGCTGGGCCTTGGACCTTAGTTGTCAAATTACAGTCTATATCATAGGACAACTACAAATCCCCCTTAGTCTCCAACTCGTGATTAATTTCAGCCACTATATTCACACTGAGCTTTTTGCTACACTTACCAGATTTGTATGGAGCCTTGTACTACAGAGAGAAAACGGATTTATTGAGAAGATAAAGAAGAAAAAGTAATCTCCTTGATTTTTTTTTTTTTCCCAAAAGGCAAATTAGCAACCCAGATGGCTTAGTTTCCCCATCGGAAGGAATCGCTTATATTATTTTTGCTTTATGTTAGTTTGTTCAAGTCCCCTGAGAGCAACAGGTCCAGAAACCAGAGCTCATATTGCAATGGTGATGATGTGCTCTGCAGTAGCGCGGTGGAAAATCTGAACATCAGAGGTGTTAATCTGATCTATCAGTATTGGTGTCCCACACCTCAGCCCCAGCGCAGGAAATTAAAGAATGAGATCTGCAAGGGAACTATTTCATAATGCTTTAAACAAATGAACTTCTTAACATTTTATGATCTCTGGAAGATTGTTTTGTTGGTAGCAATACTGCCTGCAGTGCGAAGCGTTGGCTGGAAAAATCGGTGGCGTGGCAGTCGTGTCAGCTACAGCCCAGAAAAACTACGCTGCGGACACTTACTTGAGCTTTAACATTACTGGGTAAATTACTCAATCATCGTCAATTTTCATTTGGGCTCAGTTTTACGGGAAGACCTGGCCCCAACCTAGGACTGCAGCTTTCTTTATATGGTAAAATCACCCGCTTCACTCAGTTTCTCTCCCAGATGCCACCAGGAGCATTTTGCTGATGTGGGCAGTTCACAAATCAAGTAACCTCCCACATTTTCTCCCCTGCTTGGTTCAGAGGGGTTTGCAATGCTACGTGACCATTAAAGCTTTTTGCTGGTTTATGCTACTTAGAATGTCGTCCTCTCCTTTTATACAATTTCCAGGAAATTTCAATTCACTTTACTGCCTCTTTGCCGTCCTCTGAACCGCAGAGGGGTAGAGGGAGACATCCAGCCCTGAATCAGCAGGCTACAGCTCTCTTCAGGAGCACCAGATCATGTCTGAAGAGAAATAAATGCAGTCTGTGCTCAGCGAGAGGCTCTGGCAAAGCTTCGGACTAACGCCTCCTGTTAATTTCAGAGTCCCCTCAAGAGAAAAAAGGCATATAAAAAGGAAGCAGAAATTCCTCAAGGATAACGGTAATGTACCCTATCCACAAATTACCAGCAGACCTTTACAGTAGCTTATCGCCTATAAAAAGCTTCAGAGTAGTCATTACAGTCATTGAGCTGATGGTAGTTTTATGACTTTTACTCACCATAAGGCAAGGCAGCGGTAGCCTGATGCAAAACCTCTTTGGAGGGGCCGGTGGGTAGCTCTGCCACAGCGGGCATCCCTGGGGCCTCCGCTGCCGATGGTGTCACCCACCGGCTACTGAGCTAGAGAAGGGCGGGGAGATGGAGATCTAAACCCCCAACCAGCCATCTGTGAGAGCTGCGAGGGGCTTGGAGGTGGCCTGCGTGAGCCTTTCTCCTCCAGAACAGGAGCAGGCTGAAAGCTGCCATCAGCCCAGCTTTGCACAGGCAGCGGGGATGAGCTCTGCCAGGGTTTGCAGCCCAAGGGTCTATGAAGATTTGTCCTTCCTCCCCACATCCCTTCTTCTGCAGGGGCTTATTCTGTGTCTGTTCCCCAGGCAGACATATTAAAGGTGAGTCTTTACTCAGATGTTTGTGTGTTTTGGGGCCGGTACCTGCAAGAGCAGACAGTGAGTGTGATAAATGTCTCTGCCACGTTTCTGCCCATGTGCTGGTGGAGCTGCTCTACTGCCTCTGCCACATGGGCATCACACCCCTCCATCACCAGCCTCCTCCTCTCCTTCCCTTCCCGCAGGCACCTATCTGCAAAATTCCCAAATTCAGCCCCGCTCTCTCCTAAACACACTGCTATTTGAAATGATTGCAAATGATTTCATTTGAATAGTGAAAAAACACCAGGCAGTGCTTCTCAGTCTGTTACATGTGGTCAAACTGTCCCCCAAGGTCTGGGTAACTGAAGCCACAAGGAGCACCCAGAGGTGGATTACCGGAGTGTAACAGGTTTTAAAAGGAATGATTGCTCTAACAACAACAGCACGTACAGATACTTTGATGTACATGACCAGCTGGTTTTTAGAAGCACAGCCTTTGGTAGACACGATGCTTTGTCAGCTGTCTCATCTCTAGTGGTTTTCTCTTGGGGCTGCGACTTACGGCTCTGTAGGAACACGAGGCTGATCAGCCCTGCCATAAGCTCTACACCTGATTCGGTGTCCGTGGTCTCGTACAGCTATGTGGGCTGTCTTACGTCAACAATCAGCATTGAAGAACCATCCTCCTGTAGGTAAAAATTAATGTATGGTGGATCAGGCATAATGATCTGACATATTGCTTATGTGGGAAGGAACAGAGTGTGCGTTACGCACAGCAATGCTTGTGCCTCTTCACATGGATGAGCAATGTGAAGGATGCAGAGGCTGCAATGCCACTGCTGCTGTCAACACCAGCAGATCCAGCCTTTGGTGCTGGGACAACACGTCTTTCTGGAGGTGAGTGGCTTTCCAGGAGGCTATGCACTAGGTTGAAACGACACATTAGCCAAAGTCCAGGAAATAAATTGTTATATTAATTATTAGAGTGTCTGGGCCATGGTGTTCCTGCACATTGGACTGTAAAAAAAAAAGTCCTCGAGAGCAAGTATTTACTGAATAAATGAGAACAAGTGTGATCAAAGCTCAACAAGGAGGAGACAGAGCTAGTCAGCAGTTCTGCTGGCCATCTCTCCCCAGGGCAGTAAGGTGGATTTACAGACCTTGAAGGAAGCTGTGCCAGGTACAAAGGGAGCACTGAAGAAAGTACGAGGGCTGCCTATATGGAAGCTGATGGGCTTGCAAGCTGGTCTTGTGGGAACGTGGAGGAGAGCTGGTACCTCACCATGGTGGGAGGATGATGAAGACCAGCTGTGAAGGGCTTTGAAAGCAAAGTCAAGCAGTTTCTTATACATGCGGTGGAAAAAAGAGGGAACCTGTTTAGACCATGGCACGGTATTGTGCTTATATGTGAGATGAAGAGATAAGAGTCGAGTTAATCAGAAACAGATCTCTGGATGTTCCTGGTTAGTTAACCCCCAATTTTGTATAGGATCCGTTCATCTTTATTTGTATCTTCAGATCTTTGGATGCGAAAAAAGAGGCTTCTGGGAATGAGCTGATAATGTTTCCTTTTTTCTTCATTCTTCTTTTAGAGGGGAGAGATGAAGTGATTAAAAAGATGGAACATTTCAGGTGAACTGTAGCAGACGTAGATATAGTTAACCATCTGAGTGTATTGGATATTGCTGTTCTATTTGTTTTGCAATCGAAGACAATAAAACCAAAAAATGTAATTGAACACAAACTCTATGCCAGAATATGGATGAAGTTTCTGTGCACGTTCCGCGGAGGAATTACTGATACTATCCTTGCTGTTAGACTCCATTTTATTTCACTTCTGTACTGTAATGTAAAAAAGCTTAGTTCTGTAATGACCCACGTAAAGATTTTTAAAATTTGAATCTATTCTTACCATTTGCCATATGACACTTACAGTGGTGTCTATGCAGTTTCACTTCACTCCACTCTTTGTGTTCCTTTTTGGTTTTATTTGCTAGCAGGGAGATATTTCTGGTGTGAGAATATTACAAAAACAAATAATATGAAAAAATACAATTCTACCAGGACAGGTTAACGAACAACCCATGACCCCACATAGGTTTCTCAGAGTTAATTTTTCTTCCAGTGCAAAAAAAGCTTTTACAAAGACAGAAGGAAAACCAAGGATTTTAAATAGAAAACAAATCTTCAAAGTATAGTACACACATAAAATCCTGAGCAAATGTTTACTGACTACAACACCTGGAACAATTAAGATACTGCAGTGGAGTAGCATTTGATTTAAGAGGGCAAGCCTTGCAGATGTGTGCTGAGCACAATGCCTGGGTCGTCCAAAGTACAGAATTGCTCTAGCCTCCATCCCACTGTTGCTCTTCTTGAACTAATCTTGTACTTAGAAATAATTGATGCTCTCCACTGCAGGGAATGCGATGGAAAAAGGTGGAGATTTAGCAGCTGTGTTTGCTACACTTATTTTTATCTATTTTTACTCTAGTGTGTATTGAATATGGGTCAGACCTTTCACTGCCCAGCAGAATAGGGAAATGTGCATTTCATTAAGGAAAGAAATGCAAGTGGTAGTGTTTCATCCATTTCCTGGCCAGATGCATTAGATGATTATTTATGAAACATTTAGTCCAATAAATGGCTATTAAAAAAACAAAGTCATTGTTCAAAGTTATTTTTAGGTTCATGAGTCCAAAGGAAGAAAAACTACAGTTTTCCCTGAGCTCCCTTCACATTTTCCTTCTTTTCCTTGATACTACCTCGACCAACACAGAGGTGCCATGTGAAGG
The DNA here is from genome assembly GCF_000690535.1 of Cariama cristata. NCBI lineage: Eukaryota > Metazoa > Chordata > Aves > Cariamiformes > Cariamidae > Cariama > Cariama cristata. Next base: position 24,430 of record NW_009599716.1, on the reverse strand, counting down.
TTTGTGAGGGCAGTGGAGGAAAAACGGGGAGAAGTCCCCCGTGGGTATTTGCCCTAGGGCAACACAGCACACACTGTCTTTTGCAGGAGCAGTTCCTTAAAGTCCTTGCCTCATGTCAGAAGGCAGCTGACTATAAAAATAAACCTTACCCATCAACGATCCATAAAAAAGAGGACATGAAAACAGTCTGTTTCTCCTACAAACCTGAGCTAAAAAATGCAAAGAGAGTGGAATGAGCTGTTCACAAGATACGGTGTTCATAATTTTATGTGTGCCTCTCAAAAACCACCCCATCGCTCACCCTTCTTCCCCTCCTCGAGGCAACCTTGAGAATCAGGATGCTATAGATGTTGTCAGTCCAGGTTGTAGCAGAACATCATGTAATAAAAGCCAAGTTCACAACTGAAGAGTTTATTTGGAGGTTTCCTTGCCTATGGTAAGGTTCTGCTCTGTTTGGGATGGAGAGGTGATATTAGCCTGCCTGTCTATGGCTTGCTCGGTGGCTATGTGATTAAGCTGCACGTGTCCCAGTGCCAAGCCCCAGATATATCAGAGATTTACAGATCAAAAAAAGAAATCTTGCAACTGGTTTTAGCAACTGTGTTGCAGTCAAGGCAAGGACGGGCAAAGATTAAATCTAATAAAATTATTCTGATTTTATAAATGGCTTTCAAACTTCTGAACAGTTTCTCAAAGACTGATTTTGCTGTCAAGACATTGACCAAGATTTAATAACTGTATCATTATATTCATGGAAATCCTACAGTCAAACGAACCATAATAGATACATGTATATATACATATATGAAATAAAAAGCAATTTAAAAAAAATTCTAGCTTCCTTTATCTTATTGGTGGAAAGCAATCTTTTTGAAGAAACCACTTAGGACAGCTGTTTTTACCCATATGAGTGCCACCACTTATACATGCTTGCAAAAGGGTACCACGAGTATTTTGCAGACATAACTTTGTATGCCATACATAATAATCTGTGCAAAATCTGCACAAGATCAGATTAGATTGAAGGCCTGTGGAAGTTAGGTCTTCCCTTAGTCTAACATGTGCTTGGGATAATCAACTCTAACTAAGATCCCAAAGACATTGGGAAGACTAATTAATTAAAACTTAGCAAAGCATTATATATTTTAGCAATAAACTTTATATTCTTACAGATGTAACTGAAATATATATAAGGAAAACATGGCATAACCTGCATGATGAAAACACTATTCCAGTCAAGTAATAAGTGTTACTTGATGACTTTTATGTTACATTGTCAGCAGACTTGTTATTGAGATATTTGAGTAAGAAATATAAAGCATTTATGAGTCTGTTATTTTTACTCAGAGAATTCCCAGGCATAATTCCTGTCCAATGAAATGTTTGCATGTAGTATGTACCTGGCAACTTGGAATTTAATATGCACTGGTTAGTCTGGATTGGACATATCTTTATATCATATTGTTGATTTGGTGTCCTCTAAACAGGTTTTCAAAGTAAACTCCTGCCTTTATGCAGAACTAACTACTTTCTCCATGGGAGGGAAGTAGCAGTAGAAAATCAAGAAGCCAGAAGACAAAACCAGAGACGAAGTAAAACCTGTTCTTATTCAGGTGAATATTCGCATTCTTTTAAGTTGTTACTCAATTCTGTTCCATCATATTCCTCACGGTGGATTAGATTTTCTAGCTGACTGCAGTATTTTTTTAGAAAACTAATATGTTTGATGCATCCTCTCTGGAAAGCATGCTTGGTCTAAATATCGATTGGATTTTACTACCTACCAAGGTCAGAAACTGAAGAGGTTCTTGCTGCAGCAAACTGTATATTAATCTCAATATCAACTGAAGTACCTAAACTGTTATTGGAATTTGATGATCAATTATATCTTTGAAAAGTACTTAGTATGACATTTGTTGGGCTTCCATATTTCGTGTTATACAGTCACACCTGATAGCTCAATAACTGGAAAAATACCAGCAAAGGATCCCCTCAGTTCTTTGTGCAGACAATATCTACTTTATAATTCCTGTTTCTTGCTTTTATCCACATTAATAGGCATTACGCACCATTAAAAGGTTTTCTTGCTGCCTCCCTTACATTACACCTTTAGAGAATATACTGCTGTTACACACATTTAGGCAGACAAACACACAAAACCTTCTTCCAGAAGAATATTTCTTAATTCCTCACCCTGCAACCTTTACGTTTGGAAATGCCACCATTAAATTCAACTGTACTGGCTCAGTCTGCCATTAAATGCTCTGCTACAGTCTGTAGGAATGTGGAGCCACACAGCATCACTCAGAAGGATATTTGCACAACCTGGCCACAGTGGGGAAGGGTTACTCTCTAGTCACAGATTTTTTCATGTTCTAGATTAAACCAGTGTTGTAGAAGTAAAATCATCAAAGCCTATACTTGTGACACCATCCTTTAAAAAATTTTCAATATTTACTAGTCCATTTCCTTCTTCACTTGCTTCCCAAGATAGATTTCACCGAATTAAAACAACTTGCAGAAAATCTTTCCAATAATCAAATCAACATATGATACTCAGAAGTTATCATAGCACAAGACCAAGGCCATCACAAGGATTCACACACATTTAGGGCAACAGTTCATGTCATACCTAAAAACTACACCAAAATGAAAGAACAGCTCTCAACACATTCTTTTCTCTTTTCTCCGTCCACTCTTTATTAAAAGGCAAGGCAGGGCAAAGGACCTACAGAAGTCACTAGATCCTAGATATCTTTAAAGTTCACGGCTCTATTTAGCAATCTCGGCTGCGAATGAGTTCCTCACCCTCTGTGGGTTTTTTTGTGTTTTGTTGGGTTTTTTATTTAGTTTTTGTTTTGTTTACTTGCACCAGTCTGGTATCTGTTTGTTTTACTTCCTAAGAAAGGCAGTCACTTGCCAGCAGCGGGAATAATGGAGAAACTTTGTTTATGTTAAGCATCATCTGTGATGACATCATTAAAATCAGCATCATTACAACTACAAGGCCCTTCCAATTTTAAAGCGCATAAAACCTTAGAAGAGAACTTCTGTCTTCTGACATATGCGTTGCACCCTCCGAGTGAGCTGGAAAGAAAGCAGAAAAGAGAGATTTATCAGGCATCAAGTTCAGCCATTCAAATATTGCAAACCTCATTTTTGTTGCTAGCTGTATGTAATTTTGAAATGGTTTGTAAATTTAATTGTCCATGTATGGGGTGTGTGCAGGCCATGCACAAACAACAGCATTGCCAAGATTAGCAGCTCTATTTCTTAGACAAGTAGATCTAATGTGCTTTATTGGAAGCAAAATACACCCTGAGGCATTTTAAACATAGTAGTAGTCAGGTAGGGTGAGACTCACTGTAGTGAGTACATTTTAGTAGGTCAAAAATGAAAGTGCTTTTGGGATGTCAATCACACCAGTTAAACTTTGGAGAACAGTTTTCTTGCTGTTACCTGATGTTACTACTCCTGTGCCTCGGGAGATGAAAACATAGAATCCCTTCCCCCCCTGCTCCACACTCCCCTTGTGTAATGTAAATATGGTAATTAACGGTGATGTTTTGTTTTTCAGGTTGATGAGAATCAGCATTCATTTTGGGATCTTTGCTGTTGATGAGCAGGCACTTACATTAAGTGTCATTATAAATCAAGGTCTAGAACATGTGTCCTGCCAGTGTCCTCTTTTATGCTTTGTGGGTATTGTAATTCACCTGACTGTAAGTGGGCATCGCATTAAATTATGTTATATAGCTCTATGGTCTACATCTGACATTTAGAGGATCTTGAGTCTGATAATTGGATCACTTTAATTCAAAGGTATTTATGTAGGCTTCCTTAAATATGGACAACAGTTTGAAGAGGAAGAGATAAGACTCTGGGATTTTAGACTTTTCTAATTAATTCTTGGCTCTAGTCGGAGTGTGAAGAGACGTTAACATGGAATCTTTCTGCTGGCAAAAGATTGGGGAGTTACGAGTTACAAAGTCTAGTTAAAAACCAAAATGGCAGTCAAGAAATTATGTCTGTTATTGCTATGCAATCTTTATGGCTGATGCAATGCAAATCTTTCCTCATCTTCTCTTTTGCTCCTTTTAAAGCTCATTATTGCTGTCATCAATGCACAAAGAAATGAGGACACAGTCTCAGCAGTGACTGAAAGAAGATAGCAACCCGCTACGCTTAAACAGTAACCAGCATGACTTACGCAGTAGTAAACCACTTGCCAATGAAAAATGAAAATATTCATTAATCAGAATTGTTACAAGTGAGATTTTACAGCTAGAAACTATCCAAATAAAATTGCTAGCAATAGCAGTGATCTTATACAAATATATGGCTATTGCATCAGTGTGATATAGACCCTGTAGAAAGACAGATCAGGGAGAGAATAGTGGCAGGAAAAAGAAAACAGCTTAATTATCCGTATGGTGAAACTCAGTAAGTGTGAGTTGAAGACATGATGCAAAGTGTCTGCAGTACTCAAAGGCATTTCAGTGGCCCAGATGGTCTCACTGGTTCCCTGACTACAGTTTGTGTGTCCTTCAGGTCTCCTGTTGTCCCCGCCAGGGCCTTAGCCACAGGCTAACGCTGCTTTTCTGGGCACACCAGATGACTGCTCCACTCAGCAATCACTAAATTAAAGCAGTATGTTCATAAATTACTGCTGTTTAGCTAGGGATATTTTTTTTTCATATTTACCACTTTTCTGTAAACTCCTATTCCAAAGATTTATGTCAGAGAGGCGATTTTCTTCCCAACAAGAGAGTTATCTTTTTAGTCACAAAAGCAGGTCCCCAGAATCATAGCTTATTACAGCAGCACAGAAGAATAAGTCAAGAGTTATCCAAGTATAGCCAATTCCAAAAAAAATCATTTTTTTTTCATTTTGAATTATTTTTCAGCTCCAAATCCAGTTTCTGAGTTACAGTTATGAGACTCTCAGCTCTAGGCTCAGTTCTAACTAAAATTTTCAAGAAATCATAGAGCTATTGTGTTGAAAAGCCCCCTCAGATATTAAAGGAAAACATACAGCTGTTGAGCTGATGCCTTGGAAATGCACCATGTAGCCCTCATAAAACCAGTCTCAAGCGAAACGTTAGCTCAAACTCACACAAGTACTCAAACTACTCTTTGTTTGTTGCTGACCTGTATCTTTTAAGCTTAACCCGTACTTGCAAAAGCCCAAAGGAGTTGTATTTGGAGTCTGGTTGTTCATGTACCTTTCTGCTCTAACTCAAGTAAACCAGTTTTCGAGTACAAGGAACTACAGCTCTTTTTCGGTAAATAGAGATTATTGTGCGATAGAAAATAATGGTTTTATTTCACGAGACTTTGAAGTTTGGTGCCTAAACTGCCAGGTGAGTTTGTTCATCCCTCTGGTTCACTGATGTTGAATGACTTCTGATTTAACTTTGGGTGAGATGGTGTTGGGAGACAGATAGATAACACTTTGAAGAGCCAGGTGTGGATTTTGTTAAATTTTTTCTTAACCAGGTGAGCAGATTTACCTAATTGCTGTAACGTTTCATAGCAAATAACTAGAATAATTGTTAGGTAATTTCAAGCCAAAATCATGACTCTGATTAGTCCCAGTCCTTGATGGAATTAGAAAAGGAAACCTGAATCCATCTTTTTTCTCTGCTAAATAGGAAAGGGCACAGTTCCCAGTTACCAGTGGAAGGTAGGGAGATACGGAAAGGATCCTGCTGGGTCAGCAGTGCCCATGGCAGGCGATGATGATGGTGAGGGATGCGAGGCATCGGGGAAGCACAGGTAACTCTACCCAATGTGTAGCAGCAAGAACAGGAGTGCCAGCTTGTAGCTGTGCTACAATGCAACATTGGAAAATACTGACTTTTGGAAAGGAGAATGTATTCAAGCAGGATTTAGAATATTAACTGAAAGAGCTAATGGGAAAAATTGCATAGGTGCCACCTATGTGAACAAGACACTGGAAGTATTAATAAAAGCATCAATTTGCAAGGAAAACCACCTGTAGTGTGAGAGATGTCATCAGACACCACCATGGTTAGTTAAGTCCAAAAATTAAACTTGGATAGTTCTTCTGTGGATTGCCTGTAGTGCCTTGTTCATTGTTTTGAGCGGATGGTGAGATCTTCATTCTGCATTTGAAGTCTATGGGGAAAATTCTTAGTGATTTCAACAGAAAACTTCTTTTCACTTGCCTAAGGCAGCACCATAGCATCAAGGGGCATTCAAGGTGAAGTTCATTCATATCTAGAGAGCCAGCATAAGATCTCTGCACCATTTAAATCCAAATGAAGTCCTATTTTAAGCACTTTGGCATGACTTGAGTGATGCAAAGGCCTTGTCTTGGGCTTTCTGCCCAGGAGTGATTTTCACCCTCAGTGAATTATTATTATTATTATTATTAGACTCTTCTCTTGAAAACATAAAGCAAGCAACTCATGCAGATAATACTAAAGCAATGAGAAATGGAAAGCCCTAATAGTCTGAAGAATTGTGTAGGAATCGCTACATAAACCCTCCTTCCGTACTACAGAAGGATACACTGGATGACCCATGGGTCCTCGCTGATCCCACCACCACCAGCTTCCGGAAAGAACTCTTCCTTCATAAATCTCTGATGTATCAGGCAACAGGTCTTAACCAGGCACATGTTTATCTCTATTTTTCTCTTTATCTAATACAGTATATTAGTTAAACTTTCCCAGTCTCTTACAAGTATTACCCGAGTCAGAAGTGGCAGTATCCTGCAGATGAGGAGATGGCACTGTAGCGTTTTCCACACCTCAGTCATAAAATCAACTGTTTTTTTCAGCTTTGATGTATAAGTGTGCATCACTAAGGACATTTTTCCTCCTCTGAATTATCTTTCTCCTGACTCAAAAACGCTCTGTTAACTTCCTTGTCAACTTTTCTTGAACCATTAATAATTCTTTCAAAATGCACATTTATTTTTACATTTTGTACTGACAAAACGTTTTCAAAAACACTATGCTCCCCAGTTTTGAGATTCTAGTGACTTTTTTCTGCCTTAAAAGATGTTCTCATGGATTCTTGTATGTTGTTGGTATGAATCCCAGTTTAAGAGCGTACAAAACAGATGCTGACTTTAAGTGCGGGAGTGATCTTCATGAAGTCAATGGTGTCCTCACAAGCTTAATATTACAATTCCCTTTAACCATCCCTCAGCTTTGGTGTCTGTCTGTACTCAAGACTGGGACTGAGTTTCCTTCTCTTCCCCCCTCCTTTCCCTCCCCCTTCCATTTTTCTTAATAATCTGAAAGTAGTGCGGTGGAGAAAAGGACAGCTGATGTTCACAGTTGATCAAAAACTGGGCTACTTCTGTATATAAGATAAAATCTTGTTTATTTGATAGATGAGGATTCTCATATGAGTGTGTATTCATTTTTTTGTGGACAACCTTTCTGAATAGCAAAAAGCCGCTGCAACCAGCCATGCCTTCATGGCCATAGTTTAAATTGTATGTAAGAATAAACCAGGAGCTTCTGGATAAAACTCAGATTTTGAGCAATTGTGTGCCTTGCTCCATCAGAGCAGTGGATGGCTGCTCTTCTGTGGACATTGGAGAGAACAGCAAAATTCAGACTTGCCTTGAATTTCTCAGACACTGGGCAAAGTTTTGAGGTGTCCTTTTTTTTCGGGTCTGACCGTAGACATTCAGATCAGAATTTTCCTTAAGCTTAGAAATTTTCTAGTTTAGACCTTGTCCTTTCATTTTGCTTATGCTGTGTAGGTGATCATGTGTACAGGTGTCCAACAGCTTCTGTATTGTCTTCTTACACAAAGGTACACCAAAGAAATGTCATGATATCTCTAATGGGATCGATGGTTAAGATACCTAACCAAACTCTGCTATCAGAGCACAGCAGCCTTTACCTCAATGTCTATCGCACGCATATATCAAAGGATAGATTTTAGCCTATAATTAACTGCATTCATTTGCAGGTAGTCTTATACTTTATTTCAGGGTCTTGAATCATAACATGCAGTAGTGCTTGATGCAAACAATGCTTTCCTTCTGCCTCTTACCCTCACCTCACTTTTAGTTCTCACTCTGTAAAAATAAAATAAATGCAATGCAGCTTACATCAATGGGCCTAAAAATTCAAAGACATTTTTAGCAATGGAAAAAAAAAAAATTGAACAACTTCAGGTGACGCTTGCGGTTCCTAAAAATGCAAGTATCAACTGGTAAGTTTTTTGAAAATTGAATATAAAATCATAGAGAAATGCTTTATTTGATTCTCTGTTTATGGGAAATTCATTTTATTTGACTTTTTTATTTGTAATATCAACTATATTGCAGAGCAGAGTTTCTAGGTGCTCCCTTATGGTACCATTCTTCTAAATTATTAATGCCGTACTGTTGATATATTGTCAGCCTTGTACATACATTCTATGAAAATGAGTTTTACAGTAGGCTGGGATTTATAACAAAGCTTGACATATGCAGCTAATTCACCTAGACAGTCTTGTCAGTTTTAGGTTCATAAATAATTGATACTCAGGGCTTGGAGTTCAGCTACTGTTAGTGCTCCAGCTGTTAAATTTCAGCAGCATAATGGATGAATATTTGTTTATAATTTCTGTACATGGACCTGATGTCAGATCCCCAGTCTCATTTACATAGGTAGATTGAGATGTTGGGAATGTAATGAGCATATGAAGATGATGAATTGTTTTCCTCAGTGCTGGTGCGTTTCTGTAAATGTTTGATTAGTTTTGAATGGATTACTGTTAGATTATCTGGTTCAGGGGTTAAAGTGAGCAGCTCTTTGCTCCCAAAGCTTTCGTGATCCCTTGCTGACAGATTTTAAAATTCATACAGTGATATTAGTGCTGCAAAAGCTAGGGATATTCTTTGCAACAGATGTTTAGTAATTAAACATACGGTTTCCCTGTTTGGAAGTTGCTTGGGAAATTTAAATCAGAATGATTTGTTTACCGTAGTTTGAGGGAATTACAATTTCTAAAAAATAATATACTTTTGCCCCTAAAGTGCTGGAGTTTTCCCCCCAATGACACTAATTAAAAAACGAGCAAAACACACACACACCCTCACAATAATTCAGATGTTTAACACCTCGGTAGACAGATGCAAGGCTATTAAAAGCAGAGGTTCTTCTCATTTTCTCCTTTTGTAAATTAATGAGCAATACTCAGAAAAACGTTTTCAATTGGACAGCCCAAGCAGACATACTGAAGTAAACCAGATTTTCAACCATACCTTTCTTCTGAAGCTCAGCAGGGAGGAGCTGTGGGGTGTGGACACGTGTATTACACACAGTTCCCGATGACGTAAAGAGAATGAGCGAGGAGGGGGAGTGTAGTAAGGAAATGACGTTGGAGAAGCACAGAATAAATTAAAATGAGATGTCCTCTCATATGTTAAGACTTGGCATGTGCCACACAGCTAAGGGGACGGTACATCGAAGCAGAAAATAATGGGGAGCAGACTGGGTCCGGCTAGCTGCGGGTTTATATAAAGATGGGAGGAAGAGGAGCAGGTCATCCCATCTCTCTCGTGCTTCTCCCAGCCGCGATGACGCAGGGGATGATGCAGCAACCGAGCTATGGGGAGGAAAAGTCTCTCCGCCGCCGTCACTGGCTCTGACCCTTCTCACTCAAACACAACCCTTTATATTCCTGTTTTCCGCCTGTTCCCCCCGCACCACCCTCTGAGCAAGTGGCCCTCTGACAAGAGGGTCTCGCGGAGCAGCTACTTAATGAAAAGATTTAGTGGCCGCAGCTCCGCGGAGCCGAGTTCCCCCGCTTGCCGCCGCACTGCATTTTGTCAGCCCCGTGTACAGTTCCCCCAGCTTGTCTGGCAATCATGTTAGTGATTATATGGGTAATGAAACACGTGCTCTTTTTGTCTGTGGCTCTGATTAATCTGCTTTCTATTTAGCCGTGATTTATGGTGCTCAACTGTTGAGGTGAGCGCTGGCCCATCAGTTCCATAGCCTATTACAGGCGCCGCGACGGCGAAATGCCTGCGAGGCTTGAACTGTTTCTTGACAGCCAGGCTTCCCGCTACATTCCCTCCAATCTGTTTTGCTTCCTGGTGTGACCTTTCATACAGTAAAATACATTAGTTGAATAGCACAGTCTCATTAAAAGAGTGAATTAACCGAAGAGTCTTTTTAACTAAATGACAGCCAAAGGACTGAGTGCTAATAGCCACGGGCAGTTAGAAACTTAACTCATGAATCAGGCTGTTAATACTGCTCGGTGCCTGAAGCGCTAAGGGCACCACACTCTCTGCTTGCTCTCATAAGAAGAAAAGCTCATTACTTTCCTCCTGATGGGAGAGAAAGAGTGAGCGAGCAATAATAAAGCTTGAATTTTTCAATACTGTTAAAAATGGGGCTGACAGATTGCCGACAATAGGAGCAACGGGCTAGACACTGCAAAGAGAGCCACTGAATTAGCAATACCATATATCATACAATCTAATTAAATCAACCCGAAGAATGAAATTAGTTTTCTGTGAGTGAAATGGCCTTTGAAAGAGCGCTATTAAATGAACTGTAGAGCATTAATTAAATAATTCACAGTGAGGGATTTTGCATTTATACAAAAATTGTGCACTTAATTGTCCATGCTGTATTACAGATTTGGCCTTATGTTAACAATGTGTCTAAAGCACACTTATTGGAGCATATCAGGAACAGCTTAACATAAATGCAGCTTATAAAGTTTTAAGGATTGCCAAAGAAACTGAAGAAAAGAAGGACACAATAGTAAAAAATACACACGGATGTAACAACTTTTCCACATTAATTCTGTGCACGTGTGACAACTTGTTACGTTTTTTTCCCCTAGTGGAATGACATTAGGGCTTCTGATTTTTAATTAAGCAAAAATTGCAACTTCTCATGATTTAGCAAAACAAAGTATCTTTGAATGACCTAAAAGAAACATATGCATGAAAATAGCTCAGAAAAATACTATATTTGGCTTTGGAAGAAGAAAAGACAAACTCGTTGGTCTCCAAGCTTTCAGTAAGACAAACAATAAAAAAATAAATAAGAGGCAGGGAATAAATTTAAATTTTTATTTTAAATCTTCATGACGCTGTAGCTTCAATTAAGGAATATGCCATTTTGAAATGAAAACCTTTGATTTGCAAACTGTGAGAATGAAACATTTTAAAAAATCTGTCATTTGGAGACAGAGATTGAAACTAATTATAAAACTTGATATTGTTTTAGTCCCTCCAAATCTTGGTATTTTCATAAATATGTTATGGCTTGACACTAACATTGTACTCAACGTTATGCAACTTCCGACCAAAGAGAAGCTTTGGTTGTCAAATATACTTGAGAATATGTATCTGCATTAAATACAATATTATGAACATCAATAGCTTATCTATCACTTTCTCTACTCCTTTTTATTTTCATGTAAATTTGTGATATTACTTTACAATATGAAAAAATGCACCCTTCCATTTGGATACTTGCATAAAAATGTAAGAACACCTAGACCGCTGAGATTTTAAGATGTTGGTCTTAATTCTTGTTCTTTTTCATTCTTGCTCTTTTTCATCCTTGCAAATAACAGAAAAATGCAAATAGGGAAACTGCTCAGTGCTATATATTGAAATTTTATAAAAAAGCAGATAACCAGTGTATACTTCTTCCCAATGCTTGTAACATCAGGCTTGCATTGCTCAATAGTTAATTTATTTAAGTTTATTTATCAGTTATTGTATTTGCTTTTCTTATTTTTGGTTTTGATTTCTGAAAAGAGCAAGTGAAATCTAGCACTCTAATGCTCCCAATGGTGGCCACTTCAAATGTATATGGGTAGATGAAAATATACTTCAGTTATAATGAGATCCACTCAAATTAACTTCCCAAATTAAAACACAAGAAAATTGGAGAGTTGTCTTCATATTCTCTGTCTTCTTCTCAGGCTCAGATTCTATCACTGGTTTCCTCAATGGGAAAAACATTGTGGTTCAGTAGTCATTTATTAAAAGCATAAATTTGAAGATGGTAAGGAAATTGTGATAGTCAGTGAAGCCATAGCCAGCAACATCTGTGTCTGGCTAACTGATTTTAAACAGAAGATGGAGGCAATTGAGTTAAACGGCTTATAATATTTTAAAGCATATTCCTGTATTTGGTTCCACTTTGAGACCAAATCCCTGTGAAGGATGAGGTGGGTACCCACAAGATGTAACAGGATCCTGGAAGTTAGATATAGGGCACCTAAGTACTCATCATCGGACACAGAGCTGTCAGAAGGAAATTTCCTAATAGAAAGTGGACAGAAATGGTGATTAACATCTTGAAGCTGCACGTTGTAATGTATAGGAAGAGTTGTTATGACCTCTCTTATTGTCGGCAGCAGGAGAGCAATGGGACAGCTGCACAGCAACTGCAACTAATATAGCAGCCATGAAACACCGGGTCAGATTTACTGTCCTGATTTACGGCTTGCTAACCTTCAGTGTTGTACGCTTTTATGCAAGGCAGTGGCCTATGCTGATGAAGATGGCTGTGAGCACCTGTGTCCCCTGGGCAAATACAGAAGTTCTGCCTCCGACATCTCTGTAAGGTGAAAGGGAAAACCACACCTATGCCAAAATCCAAGGGATCTATGTCGCGTAGGCTAAACCTTGTAGTGACTATCCATAAACCTTTTGGTCTCGAGATGCTGGCACAGGCTATGCATCTCGGATCTTTGAAAGTGTTTCAGGTGTAATATTTTACTCTTATGTCCACCCTGTAAATAATACAATGAACCTGGCCCCATCGAGGTATGCTTGGGAGGCAACAACACAGGCACCTCTTGCTGGAGTTACGCGAGCTCTCATCCTGAGAACCTGCAGCAGTAGTCACTACACATATGAACTGGTGATGCCCAGGGAAGACAAAGGTACTGGAGCTGATAGGCACATACTTGTCCTCTCACAGGTATAAATGTGTTGCAGCTGTCCTAAATTGTTTAACCGGACTTATTCACAAATTGATACAAGGCTGTACTTCTGCTGTACCAGCTCATACTGACTAGTCTTTCACTAAAAATATTTTCTTAAATGACGCTGAAAGACTCCAGTGACAAATCGTTGTAGTTCCGTATTTCCATTTATTTTATTCCGAGATTTGGTATTGATATAAAACCATCGTGAACCTGTTAATGATATTTCATGTGCAGTAATGTCAAACTCTTCAATCAGTCGCATCATTACCTTTCATATTAAGCATATTTAGTTTATTCAGTCGTAACAAAGCATTTCGAGCACTAAAGGTTTCTTTTCTCCCAAGTACTCACTCATTTCAATTTCATTTCATACCATCTCTAAAAGTGTATCTTTTGTCTTAATTTTAGATGAAAGCCAAAGGAACAAAATGCTTTACTACCTAGCCAAGAAAAACTGAAGGTTTGTTCCTCAAAATAGGTAACTGAAAATATTTGTGCTATTTCATTGCAAAGCTCATAGAAGGATGAACTTTTCAGGTATTTCCTTCAGAAATTTCACAAAGGCTTTGAAGAGCTGAAGACATTTGTAAAATTGGTGGAAATGCCAATTCGATCTCTGGGTCACCCTACTGGCAAGGTAAGATATAGTTTCCAGTTTGAAAATAACACTGCACTCGGTTTTAGCAAAGGGACTAAGAAGCATGGAAATAACTTTATACGTACCTATCTAACTACTATATGGACCTCACTGGGTACTGTTTCGGTACAAATAGGAAACAAAATCACTTCTTTGACATGCAGCCTTTTGCTGCACAAATCTGTAATCTGCTTCAAATTTCCCCCTGATCCTCTGAGAGTGGCATGATGGAGGAGAGCAATTAAAGCAGAGCCCCAGACCTCCTTGACACCATGACCACTGGGTCTGGGGCTGTGTTTGGAAGAGCACCCACCCAGCCTGTTCAACGTGTGGAGCAATCTAAAACAGAAGAGGTAGCATCTTTGTTTTTCAGCCAAGGCTTCATACAAACACTGCTACTAACAGAACATTTAGATATCCTCTTCCATTTCCAATCTTTGGGTTGCCTGTCTTGATGAAAGAGCTCAAAGGGTAGAAAACCAAATGAAGGGCTGCTCTACCTAATATTCTCCAAATTGTGTGCTTTATCCCTGCAGACAAAGGAGCATCACGGGAGGGAATGTTGTCTTTGGTGTTACCCCATACCAGGACGGGAGCATCAGGGAGGAAATAGCTGAGATGCCTGAATAGACAAATTAAAATCTGAACAAACATGGAATCACCATGGGCGTTTAGAGATAGTCCAAATACATTTACAAATGTGTCATTCATTATTACATTGTACTTCATTATTTACTTTGGTTACAAACTATTACTGGAAGAATTATGTGGAAGAATTATAGAAATCATGAAAAGCTCAGCACTGCACAAATGAACAGGCATAGTGCAAACAGAGTAAGAGAGTATTGCACTTATCCAGCCTGTCCAAAAGATTCAGTTTTCTAAGAAGACTTATCATAAAGAGCAAAGTACAAATACTTGTGATAGGAAAATGAGGAAGATAACGTAAAAATTTTAGATATCCTGTGAAACTGTGTTTTTGAAGTAGCTATACAAATTTGGGTATACAACAAGGAAACAGCAACCCCTGGATTTTTAGTTTAGTTATGAAGCCTTAAAAGGATTGGTAAATGTAAAAAACAGTAATATGCCTGTTACATACTAGAAATTTAAACAAAAGTAAGGCATACTAACCAGTAAGAAAGTTCTGAACAAAAAAATTTGATTAATCCTCAGACAAGTATCTGACTTTCTATGGTTCATCTAAATTTAAGTCTGTTGGGCTGTGCCTCTTGCCTCAGGGAAGCAGGGACAGGATTGCCATTGTACACATTTATTGCTGCTTCTACTTAATATCAACAACCAAGACAGTCATCATTCAAACCAAAATGAGGTTCCTAAAGGTTTTGGTACAACTGAAAAAGCCAGAGTTTTATGGCTCTATCCCTTACCTATTGCATTATCTATAAACTATGCCTTGTTGGAAATGAACTACTAGTCAGCATGGCATAGGACCAGTGCGTTATATATCAATATATAATGTCAGAATGTGTCATTCAATATGCTGCAAAACTTGTTATTAAGAATTAATCATTCCCCCTCTTGAGCAGTCTCTTCAATGCGCTCCAATAAATTGCCATTTCTGAAAATATTCCCAGTCAGGAAAATCATCTACTCTGGTGGGGTGTGGGTCAGAAGAAAACTAATTACAGAATTTTAATACAGAGTTCAGCATGCCTTAGAAACAACTTTTCTCACTTGAAAACCTAGGGGACTCCTTGCTGCATTAGACCAGTGGTCCACTTTGTCCAGTAATCAGACAGCAGCAACAGGAGATACTTCTCAGGGGAGGGTATGGATGTTGGGCCACTATCTGCAGTCCGCTGCCCTCCTCTTTACCCTGCTTTTATTGGTTTAGAGAGGTCACAAGGTACACCACCAACAACTTTCATTAGCGCCTATATATGAGTTTGTTGTCCATCAATTTACATAATGCCTTTCTGATCCTGCTGGGCTTCTCTTTCTCCAGTCTCTTACAGGGTGGAATGCCAGAAGGTCACTATCCACAGTAGGCTATCTTGTATTTCATTTAAACAGATCTACTAGTTTCAAAGAATTTCCCCTTATTCTGTTGCTGGAGGATCTGGTACCTATCAGTTGAGTGCTCACCCTGCCCATTGCAAACTTCAGTCGTATTGCTGTCACCAAATCCTTATAAACGTGATAGACCTCTCTCCTTTTCCCCTTTTACATAGCCCTCTCCTTCCATGTGTCCTACGAGGTATTTGACTCATTGAGATTAACCTAAGTGGACGTTTTAAAAAGGCAAGCAGACAAGCCTGGTGTAGAAGCTCTGGGAGTGCCCTGGTATGGCCATCTCTTGTGTGAGTCCAAGGACAGGGCAGAAACAGGCAACACAGTGAATGAGGACAGAGTATAGTAATGTAGTGACTTTGTCAATATAGCCAGTGTACTTGATCCCTGCTCCTGAAGGAGTAGGAGTAGGAGATGTGCAGATGTTCATCACTAGTCTTCAGGAGCCTCTATGTCCTGCTTAAGAAATTTAGAAACACAGCTCTGTGAAAAAAACAGGAAAAATAGTGTCCTGCATGTTCTCAGAAAGAGGCATGAGACTTGAAGCTGAAATATGGGAATGGACATATATCTAGGACATCTCCCAACCACCATGCCCAGAAGAGCCAGTCACCACACCCAGAAGACGGAGACAGTCATCACACCCAGAAGACGGGAAGCTACAGACACAGCTCATTTAGACAGAAACCACATGGAAAAAGAGAAAGTCCTGTGGCAATCGCTAAGTAGTCAAATGTCTGCTTAGGTTCCCTGGGAGAGATGAAAATAAAAATCAATACATGTATCATGAGACTGTTAAGAAAATTTTACTTACAGGTATTTGTGCTCGTTCACTGGGTGCATTTTATGTAAACGAACTAATCTTATGAAAATATCTCTTCATTGGGTGTCTTGCTAATTCCATCTCAGACAAACTCATATGAATAAATGACTTGACAAAGGCCTCTCTCTGCAGTTAGTTTTATCAACCAATAATTTTTATCACTTTCCATTGATGTTTGGATTCTTTGAGGAATTCAGCCTATAATAAATGTGTTGTAGATGTTCTAACAAGAAAAGAACAGATGCAAGTTTAGTGAATATTGAGTTTTAAACTTGTCTTGTAGTGATTTGTGGCTGTGTCACTGCAAATATTTTTCAATGTCATTGCCTAAGCCCTGGCTGTCACTAACATGGTCAGCTGGGGAATAGAAGGCCTAACACTATGATCTCGGTATTAATGGGAGCTGTTGAGAGTGGCAAAGGTGATAAAGTATTGTTTAGTTATTGGTGCCATACTTTTGCTGCAGGACATTATTATAAAATGTTGTGGGTTTTTTTGTCAGATTTCAATCACCTATCCAATAACATATTTAGAAACTTACTGCAAAGAGTCCTAAAAAAACATCTTTGAGTTTGTTTTTTTTTTTTTTTATTGGGTTTCTTTGATTTTAAACTGCGACTAGAACTATGCAAACCTAACATCTTAAAAAAAACCCATTTAAGACAGTCTCTGATGTGCGGTTTATTCTTTCGTGGTTTAGTTGTAGTTATTGTCATGCAAATGTTTTAGGTCCAATGTTTAACTCAAACTGAAAAAAAAATATCCCTGTGATCTGGGATGGATTGGCAGCTACTAAAGGGAATATAGTTCTGCTCATATTCTAGACCTTTGGATATCTGGTAGGCTATCCTTCCTCTTGGTGTGCATGTATATTTTATACTAATGTTAATGGAAGTTATGTGTGGGTATTCAAGAGAGAGAGCATACCCCATTTGGTAGGTAAATTTATGTGTCGCTCTTTTTCATTATTCCCTAGACCAGTACAAGGCGAAATAGAGATATAAGATTTATAAAGCTTCTACAATATCCTGTTTTGCCAAATCGTATTCTAGCAAGGGCATGACAGGATTACTTACCTCACCCTTGACACCAGAAGAACACAAATTAATGACTCACTGTCATTGTCATTAAAAGTGGCTGTGCATGTTTTTAACTTCTAATTTAAATTGCCTGAAATTCAAGCTTTTATTGATTGCCAAGGTTGCTTGATTTTAAATCTTTTGATGAACACGTTCACTGTTACTTTAAATGATGTACAGTACCTCTTTATAAAAAAAGATTATAAAATTAGATTATGAGAGTTTATATAGCTTTTAAATATCAAGCTGTCAGGGTTTGTGCAGGTAGAAATATGATAATCGAAGAATGGTGAAGAAAGAGTTTATATTAGAGAGAGGATTTTTGAGTAAATTCATACCAAGTAGAATATAATGGAGACAGGCTTTTTGCCAGTGCTTTGGCTCTGCTGACCTCCATTTGCAGCAGAGATTAGCTTGATAAAGCCGACACAACCTCAATAAAACACTAACAATGGAAAGAAGTAAATAGAAATCATATTAAGCAGCAGCAATATTGCATGAATTGAAACAAAAATTTAGGTATAATAGCCTTGGTGGGTTTTAATATTGTTCCCAATTGCATCACAATATGAATCATATCATAGTGATTTTAAATAACATTTATCATCTTTAAATCTTCTCTCCTAGTAGACGACTCACATTATTCGAGAGGGTGTTGGGTTTTTTTTTTAAGAGTTCATACATAATTAAATGTGCTGGAAGGAAAGAGTACAAAATACCTTGAGAAACAGCAACTTTGTGTTATATGTTCAATTAAATGCAACAATTCCATATTTATCATTATTTTGCTACCTTCCAGAAGTTAAATGAATAGAATAATAGAACGATATTGCAGAACAAAACTCAAATAAATCTAGATGGGAAGTTTTATACAGTTTTCAATTACTATGGCATTGCTGAATTCTGGGTACAATCTGTAGAGCATGACAAAACAAAAGGAAGATTGGTCAAAAATGCATTTATGGGGATTAGAGGCTAAATATAACAGAAAGATGGTTCAATTCATTTTGTCAGAAAATTATCTGTCCGAAGGTCTATATCTTCATTTACAAGGAAAAAATTTAATCCATCACGTGGATGGACTTCTCTCTTCACCATGGGATTCTGGGGTTCGAGATGTAGGGGTCCACTTTTCAGTGCATCAGGAGAGACTTTAAATAACCTTGGAAGACTCCAGATTCAAAGAGAAGAGGTCTGAGACAATGTCAAACCTACAAATTTTCACAATCCCAACTCCAAAATATGAATAATCAAACCGTCTCAGTACTCGTCTCACCCTGCTTTCCCCAGGCATCCAGCTGCCCAGGA
This sequence comes from Cariama cristata, assembly GCF_000690535.1. Classification (NCBI taxonomy): domain Eukaryota; kingdom Metazoa; phylum Chordata; class Aves; order Cariamiformes; family Cariamidae; genus Cariama; species Cariama cristata. The sequence goes on along the minus strand of NW_009599716.1, from coordinate 5,601 downwards.
ATAAACACCCAGCATCATTAAAAGCACAGTGTTACCTCTAAGCTCAGTGGGAGGGGAAGACCAATAAACTAAGCAGCATGCCACCGAATTGATATGGGAGTCTTCTGGCATGATCTGAGCCTGCCTTAAGCAAGTTTTGTACAAACATTGGCAACAACAAATTATTTTAATGGTGATGATAGTGACATACTCATTTCAATTCATGTGAAAAGCCATCTCATTGCTGAGAAGACACCAATCTGTATCTCCTTGAAGAATAGGGAGGTCTTATTTATCCACTGATAGAGCTATTTAAGAGGACTTAAGTGCAAATGTTGACATTGAGGACAACATCTTGGAAGTGGAACAGGAGTATCAGTTGTTTTAGCAAGAGGGCATGTCTGAAGCAGGGCCTTGCAGACAGGATGCCCAATAACTCTCCCTTTTCTCTCATGCCTGGTGGGAAGCAGCTCACTCAGGTGCCTGACTTGAGGACAGAGCTCATGGATGTGGACCTTGAACAGGGAAAGGAACTTAAATCTAGAGGATGGATAAGGAATGAGCATTTGTGTCCCCTACTTGCTGGCCAATATATCTTCCTGTTCTGCAGGTGTTTTTTGTA
>NW_009599715.1:0-9484 GCF_000690535.1 Cariama cristata | reverse complement strand
TGGGAAACGGTACAGGCGATAGATAAAGCCGCATCCTGCAAACATCAAAGACCAGTGCGTCTTGTTCCTCCTCCTGCTGTTCACACGAGAAATCTACACTAGGATTGACAAAACATAACAGAGGACTAGCCAGGGGTATTGTGCGTGACTTCTAAGATACTGCAAAACAGAAACTGAGGCTGACAGCCCCATGGGAAAAATTACAAGAATGTGATAAACTAACTTAAAGTATTGAGCAGTGTAACATGAGAACCAAAGAGGTGGTTAGGTAAATATGCCCTGTGATTGGACCCTTCTGCTGTTTCTTGTAATGCATATAAGGGAGAGTTAAGAAGCAATAAATGATTCTGATGCTGATTCTGGTTAAGCACATCAGGGTCCGTGAAATCATTCACCACAATGACCGATTTGCTGTTTTTTCCAGATCCATCCATAAACACAGTCAGAGGGTTCAAAGGTGTCAGACTTCATATAAGAATAGGTTGTAAAGCAAACTGAGCAGTAATTAATTTATGCTTGGCGGGATGTACTTCAATCTTCCCCAGAAAATCTGCAAGGGCCACTTGCATAGAGAGGGAAGTTTGTAATAACGATTGCAGTAAGGCTACAGTTAATGGTAAGATAATAGAGGAGGGTTCTTGTCCAGCTAAGGCAATTAGTCATTGCCTCGCTTTTACAATGAGCTGAGCAAAGGCTTCATAAAAGGTGGTAATCGTTTTTGACAACTGATGGGGTAAGAAAATCCACTCTATAATTAACAGCAGATCGTTGAGCTTGTCGTCCCATTGGAAGAGCAATGCACAGGGGTGCTGTTGCCTATTTAGTACAATAAGACAGAAAGGTAAATCAAAGGAACATCTATTCGCCTGCCGGGCAGAAATAGCTCTTGAAACGGTATGTAAAGCTTTTTGAGCTTCCATCGTTAATGATCATGGCAAGGATAAAGCTGACTCCCCCTTTAGTAATTGGAACAAGGGGTGTAGGTCTTGATTAGTTATACCAAGAATCAGCCGAGCCCAGTTGATTGTGCCCAGGAATTTCTAGAGACCATTAAGGGTGTTCACTGGGTTTGTTATCAAGACCTTCTGCAGTGTAATGGTTTGTTCAGTAATGCGCCATCCTAGATATTGCCAGGGGGTAGTCGTTTGGATCTTTTCAGGAGCTATTTGCAGTCCCGTGGCTTTAACAGACTGTGTGGTAAGGGCTACAGCTTGTTGCATCATTTCGGCAGAGGGAGCTGCAATCAGGATAGGGCTCCCATGTCTTCCATAGCATCACTGATCTTTCTCAAATCATGCAACAGGCGCCACTTACCACTCAAAGTGGGTACTGTTGGGGAGGAGAAGGGGGAGGGACTACCTGTGTCACAGCACAGTCCTAGTGCACGCTCTGGCAGGAGTTTCCCTGAAGGGTTTGACTGTTTTTATAAAAATTTCGAGAAGCACTGATTAGGCTAGTGCCTGCCTTTGTTTTAAGCACAGTCCTTCAGATCCTCTAATGCTTCTCGAGGGATATTCGCTGCCTGAGCTGCAGGACGGGCCGATCATCTGCATCCACTTAAATCATCTAAGGTTATGAACTGCAGCAGGTCGTACGAACTGCAGCAGGTCCCCAACCAGTCGGGTTAGGTATTCAAGCTGTTTGTGTTCTAACATTCTGACCCAGTCCGACTCCCAAAGAGCATATTGAGTACCAGCCAGCAGTAATTGAGCAAGCGTTTTACAATCATGTGGTACCAAGGTATATGAATTCATGACAGATCCCAGCATGTTACGAACATGTGTGATTCAATACCAAATTCAAGCACCTCCCTCCGCAATTCCTTATTTATCTGGAATGACAGACCTTCCCACTGCAGCTCCCTATTAGCTTGGTACAAAACAGGCGCTGCTATTGCCCCCACAATGCCATAGTCCCCATGTTTCAATGCTTCCTGCCGGACACGGTTCCATCGATCGTGGGGGTCTGAAGGGAACAAATCAGGTTCTTGCTCAGGGTCCACCAGCCCGGGGTCTAAGGGACTATCATTGCTGTCTGCATTTCCCTTTTCCTCCCCTACTACCATCATTTGCCTAGGGCTCCGGGCCCCCTTCCCTCTCACAAGGGGGCAGGAGGAAGGAGAGGGTCCCTCCAGCTCACTCACAGGACAAGGGGGTGCAGAGGGTGTCACCTGCTCGCCCAACTCAGACACTGCTGTTCCTCAAGTGTCTTCATAACCTGCAGCACCTGGCACCGAGGCTTTAGGAGCTCAGCTGCTACCAGGTCCCCGAGGGTGGCTCGATCCCAGAGCTTCACCCCCATTTCATCCCAAAAGTCCACTGTAGAGATATTGATGGTGTTGACCCCGTCCCCATAGGTTTTCATCCATCTAAGCATCTTTTGAAGCTCAGCAGATGGGATATTGACCCCATGCTCTTGCAAAAGTTTCTCCATAAGTTTCAACACCGATTTTTCCTCAGCAGTAATATGATTACCCATGTTCCCCGCAGCTCACCTCTCTTAGGAGATGACTGTAGCCGGCTTATGCTTCCTTTCAGCACCTGTTTCAGTTCTGCAGGGCGTTGCTGCTGGTCAGTAAGTCTGATAGTCGCTCCTCACACGGGGCACCATTTGCGGCAAATAACGGCACGGTCTCCGAGTTGTGTCAGCAAGCAGAGACCCTTTAATCAGGGAAAGCATACATTTTTATATTCTACTTGTTTACATTAAGATAAGCCCTAGCAATGCAAAGTCCCAGCGCATGATCAGCCAGACAGTTTCTCCTGCTCTCAAAACACAGTTCCTCTTGCCTCGTCCTTGGGTTTTTTCCTTTCCCTTCCTTATCAGGTATGTTCTTTGTTCTTCTGTTCATCTTCCCCACAGGTGGCCTCCCATCAGGGTAAGCAGGTCGGCAGTACCACTTGCGCTGTTAACCCCTTCATTCGGGATCCGTCCAACTCCTGTAATCCCACACTCTTCCTCTCCGCTACCCCAGCTCACCTCAAATGCTCATCTGATTCCAAAGGCTGCCTGCATGGCACCTGCAAAACCAGAGAGAAATGCATAACTGAGCTGCCACGTGATCCTCTGCACTTAGACCTCAACCTGGCCAACAACCACCTCGCCTTCCCGGATTGCTCATCGGCATGCAGCTTTGCCCCTCTGAAGCTGCTTGCAGCACCTGCAAAAAACAAAGCAAGAGGCATGTGCTGAGATACCGCCCAAAACTGCAGCCTGCCTACACCGATTCTGGTCTCTTGCTCCTTTATCTTGACTGCTTGCCTGCCCTGCCTCTGCTGTTTGCATGTTGCTACACTGAGGCTCCGGTACCACCTGTAAGAAAAAAAACAAAGGATGCTTCTAACCCGGCCAACAATACGACACCTGAAAAATAACTGCTACTTCAGCCCACTTGTCATGGCTCACCTTGCCTGAGTCACCTCTGGTACAGATATCCTGCTTCGCTCATTGCCTCACACCTTCAAAATAAAAGATAAACCAAAACCTATAAGCTAGTCATGTAGCTATCAGTCACATCTCACCTCCAACGCTGTGTGCCAACCCATCTTCTTATAGTCTCTACTCATCTCTCCTCCATCGCCCTTTGGCACTGGGCTCGTCCCTTCTCAAAAACACCATGGCACAAGTCACCTGGATGCTGATCAATAGCTGAACAATTCCAGAGGTCTTGCTTCCATTTAGGAATATCATCTAGATTCCAACAGTGTGCCATTAGAAAAACAAAACCAACAAAAAAATGAAAACAAACAAAAAACAACAAAAGAACGTTAAGCCCCACACATACAAGCCTTAACACCTTGAGATTCAATCTGTTCAGCTACCACTCGAGTAGCCTCTCCCAGATGGCTCCAGTCATCCCCTTGACATCCTTGCCTGCTGCTGGGGGCTACTTGTTCTGAGGTCTGTAACTAGTTAATTTGATATGCTTAGACTGTTTAGCCTTTTATTGTTCTTGACTAACATTGTTATTGACTTACTGACTAATGTTGCTATGCCCCCAAGCAGAGCAGCTCCAAGCCAGACGCACGTGCAGACTGACACTGCACACAAACAAGACAAATTACTTGACCCAGAGACACAAAAAGACTCTCGGGAAGAGTTACTCCCAGAGGGAAGATGCCTTTAGGTGAGAAGACCTAGGCGGCCGCGAGGAAGAATTTACTGCTGCCCCAGAAGTCAAAAGCCACGGCCCATGACAAAAAAATATGGCTGCAACTGCAACAATGCATGCACGAGAAGCCGGACTAAGACCAAAAGGATGCAGAGAAGTAGTCCCAGAAAAAGCCTCTGTGAAAACACAGCACTTGACAGCGGATATGCCGACACGTCCCAGATCACTGCTGCAAGAGAAAATAGTCCATAAACTTCTTGGAATCGATGCATGCAGGACAGATCCACATGTTGAGTTTCTAATGTGAAAAAGGAAGCACTCAGCATTATGCTGACAAGCTGATGCATGCAAGACCCTTGGTATGGCTACCGATGTGCCCACCTAGTGCAAAGCAAACAGATACATCAAGACCCGAGTAACATGTGGTATAGTACACAGAAAACAAGTGACACAAACTACCTCCTTGATTACGAAGCCCCTTAGGGAATTACAGCGGCAGTCGGTCAACAGAAAAACCACTACAGCATGACATGGTGACTCAAAGACCTCAAATGGATGCATTATGACTACAGAAACCGGTGCTAAAAACATAACAGATAAATTAGAACAAGAGAACATAACTGCCATGACTGATACTACAGCAAACCTCTTTGGGCACTTAAGGCAAAAGTGGAATAATAGAAAAAGCTCACGTGCCCAGGACTGTGACAGAAGACAGACCCCTGGCTCCAGATTGTTACAAGCACAAATAATACACATCCTTTCTCCAAGAAATTCCAGGGAAGATGGTGACGCAAACCTGTACTGGAAAGAAGTGCCTAGTCAATGCCTGTAAGTGAGAAGGCCTGTGACATTTGGACAGACAGGGAAGGGATGGGTGCAAAAGTTAAGTCAGGGGATGGAGCAAAAGGCATAGAGAAGCAGAGACCTCAGACATCTGGAGGGTATATTTTAATATACCTAATGCTTTATAAGATGAGACTTATCTGACACTCAGCCCTGCATATTGAGATGCAGAGGCCCAGGTGGTTTACACCACATCTCTCATGACTTTCTTGTACCTCTTGTCAGTTGTAGAGAGACCAAAACAGAATAGACCTCATCAACACCCAAATGCAAATCCGATCTGAGAAAGGCTGATGAACCCTCTTCCCTTTCCCAACTACCCCCGGTCCCAAAGCTTTAGAAACCCTTTCTCCTCTCATGAACTGTCAGGGAAAGAACCTCACTGCTTCCTGACAGCTCCCACCCTGTATTTGCACCCCTGAATCCCCTGTATCAACCGCTCCTCAGGAGGGGTTCTTCTGAGCCACCCTCTGCATTCTGCAGGCACCTCCTATCTTGTACCTTCCCACAGGCTCTGCGACATGCCTGTCAAATACGTGAAGTCCTGACCCTTATGATCTATGAGGGACCTGTCACAAGCTGCAAAGGTTCTAAGGACAACATGGTACTCCATGGGTGATCAGAAAAGGTGATGAGCCAGCCCATACCCAGAGTGACACTATGCCTTATGTCCCTGTCACTTCCTTGAGAAATGCTAGAATTATATACATATATACACAAGGTGCTCACCCTAACCCCTGCTACATGATCTCACCATCAGTCCTATTAAGAGAAATAATATCAGCAACTTACACAGTATACAGCAAAACTTGGGGGGGGGGGGAACAAAAAAAAAAACCACAAAGTTCCACCTTCAAAAAAGGCAGAAATACCAGGAAAATGCAATGCAGCAAGAATAAAATTTTTAAAAGCCACATACTATTACCCAATCTTGCTGCCCCTGAATGCTCAATACAAAGTTATTTATATAAAAAAAAAAAAAACCTGCATGTAAGTGTACTTTCTGCTCTATGTGCTGCAGAACTTTAGCTGGTCCTGAAGCTCTTACCTCAGACTGACACCTCCTCTTCTCTAAACATATCTGCTCAAATAGCTTAGATGGCTCAAAAGTTGCAGACTGCTGAAGGACCAGTGAGCACTGACACCAGAGAAGCCCAGGAGCAGAATGAGCTCCCTACCTGGAGGCTGTGGTTCATATACCCCGGGCCCTGCCCTCCACCCTGACCGCAATCACCTGGGCAAGGGGGGAGGCAAACCACCAGAAGGCATAAAGGTGGCCAGAGGAGCAGCGGTGAGTTTTCTCCTTTGCCTTAAGTTTAAGGTGCACAAAGCACCAAATGGAGAAAGTAACCCTTGCTGTAAACAATCACATCTACTCTTCTACTACAACTCCATCTATTACCTCAGCAACGTGACTGGGTAGGTGATTAAAGTTAATTTTTCCAGGGTGTAGACAGAAAAAGATAGATGTCCTACTAATCTATGTAAGAAAGTAGTTTATTAAATGCAATACCAATGTTGTTATCAAAAATGATGGGCTTTAGCTTCCTAGAAAAAAAAAAAAAAATGCTATGTGGTTATACTTTAGCAAGATGGTGCATACTACCTAACTTCTACCAGAAAGACCTTCTGGCTAGGACTGAATGACAAAGCAGAAATAGGTCCTGTAAGAATCTCTTCTCAAATATCTCTAATTTTTGCTTTCGTTATTTACTCTGAATCACCAATGATTCAGAATCACCTGGACAGTCTGTCTGACTGACTCCCATAACAGGCCTAGATGAGTTCCAAAGAACAGAAAACACAAAAAAAACTATGGAAAAAAAAGAAACATATCAAAACTGTATGAAACAGCCTAATTAACACTTAAGCACCTAAAACAAAAATAAATTGCAAAACACAAAAAAAAACACCACGGGAGATGCGTCAATAAAAACAGGTGAAGGCTATCGCCTTTTCTGAAAAACGCAAGAGGAGATCTGAGCTGGCGATACGCATCTTTGGTGTACCAGATACCAAATAGAGACCTACTACAAGACAGAAAACAAATGGGCTGATCTGGAGCGCAAAGATTGCTTCGGAAAAGGTTCTGATGGAAGAAGAGGCATTGTGACAGGGATCAGAGAGCTCCCGAAGGGGCCAGAGAGACCAAAGAAGTCTCAGGGGTGCAACAAGCTCAAAAGGGAATTGAATAAAGTTCAGATGTCCTCAGGGGACCGAATGGAGGCACACCAAAGGGACGAGAGGACGGAAGGACTGACTGGGGTAACAGATGTGGACTTGGGACGGGTTCTGAGGGGAAGAGGGGTGAAAAGTACCCTCTTGACCTAAAAGGGGGCTCTAGGGCACAGAGGATATCTTGTGAGAACTTGGCGAAGGGAGCGGAGGAGTCCCAAGGAGGCCTGAGCTCAGAGATAACAATGAGGAACTCTGAAGGGCATTTCAACAAAGAATGATGTCATGGGGGGCCAGGGGTTGAATGAAGGCATCCTGAATGGCAAAGAGTAAGATAAGCGCAGTCTGAAGAGCACAAAAAAATAAACTCAAAAGTGAGCTAAGGTGCTACAAGACTGCTGTTGTGGAGTACAAGAAAGGAATCAGAAGACATTGTGAGCGAGAGTAGAGGCAATAGGAGGGGGCAGGGTAAGAAAAGAAGGCTTGGAGACACAGTGAGGGTCTTGGAGTGTTGGGAGGGCATCAAGGGGAACTACGGATGACAGAGCAAGAGAGGAACCAAACAGAGACAGCCTCGATGGTAGAGAGAAAGATAAAGCAGTGCCGCGTAGCAAAGAAAGGCAGGAGGCTCTGACAGAACAAGAGAGAGAGAACAGGAGATAAAGTGCTGCAAGGTACTGTGGAGATCGAGGAAGGTCTCAGGAGGCATAGTGACTGTGAGGAGAAGGGTGTCGAGGGGGGCTGACGGACAAAAGAAGGCTTGGGGACGACAAGGAGGCACTCGGGTGATCACTACAGCACAGTACAGATGGTCTCAGGAGGCCGGGGACCAAACATGGGAATCCTAGCAAGTGTAGAGTAACTAAAGAGTCCTCTTACGGCTCAAAGATGGCCCTGCCTAAAGCACTCCAAGATGGATGTGGAGATTGCTCCTAAACAGAAAGTCCCATGTGAGGAGAGTACAGGTGTCCTGAGGGGGGAAGAGGACTGAATGGAAGCATCCTAGATGATGTAGAATGAGATACGAGTGCTCTGGGGCACGAAGGAAACAAGCGAGATCAAAGGAGATTGCAGAGCTAAAAGATGGCTATGGAGCACAAGGAAGGATTCAGGTGACATCATTACGGGAAGAGAGGGATCCTGAGAGGGTCAGAGGGACAAAAGACGACTTGGAGACACAAAGGTGAAGTCAGGAGCTCGTTTGAGCAGAGTACAGATGTCCTCAGGGGGGCTGGGACCCACTGGAGGCATCCTAGACAGAAGACAAAAAGCCTGCTCTGGGGAACAGATATGGCCTGAGAAGAGGTTCTGATAAGAACAAGAGGTATCCAATGTTCAGTCCAGAGCTAAAAGCATGCTGAGGAGAACCTCTGAGGCCTCAGGGGGCCTCAACAAGGCGAGCAGATGGGACCGGAGGAGGCTAGAGAGACCAAAAAAGGGCCAGGGGACATGAAGAGGAACTTGGGAGGAGATCTGAGCAGAGTAGCAATGTCCTCAGGGAGACAGGGACTGAACAGAAGAAATCCTAGACAGCGTAGAGGAACAAAATGGGTGTTTTGGGGAAGCTAGAGGGGTCCAAAGTGCTCTACAGAGGCAAGAGGGCTGTAGGGACAAGGAATGTCTCAGGAGGCATTGTGACAGGAGTAGAGGGGTCACGACAGTATCAGAGGGACAAAGGAGGCGTCTGAGGAAAGAAGAGATACGAAATGGGAGCTAAAAGGCTACAAGAGTGTTGAGGAGCACAAGGAGGGTCTCAGGACACATCGTGACAGGAGTAGACCTGATGGGGTCAGACAGACCAGAGAAGGGGGGGGTCAGACAGACCAGACCTGAGGGGGTCTTTGAGACCCCCTGAGGGGGCCAGAAAGACCAAAGGCGGCGTCAGGACGTAGCATAAACTGAGGGGAATATACCTGCTCTCCGGAGAGCCCCTGGGCCTTGGCTGGGCTTTGCCAGGACCCGCAAGGGGCTCTGCTGCCCTCCAGAGTGCCCCATGCATGTCCTGGGAGATCTCAGCGGACTAGACATGTTCTCAGCAGCCTAAGTAGAGGCATCCTAGATGGATGTAGAGGACTAAAGGAGTCCTCTGGGCCATGAAGGTGGGCTCAGGAGGGGTTCCAAGGGAACAAGAGATGTCCAAAGGGGGCTGCAGAGCTAGAAGCAGCCTGTCGGTCACGAGGGAGGCTTCAGGAGGGGTCCTGAAGGAACTAGTGGAGTGTAAAGGGGGAAGAGAGAGAAAGTTCTGGGATGCGATCAGAGACGCAGGAGGGGTCCCGAAGAGACAAACTGGGGACACCCCCCATGTCCCGGGGGGGCGAGGCACAGATGCACGAAGGCACCCTCCCCCAAACC
>NW_009599714.1:22129-37078 GCF_000690535.1 Cariama cristata | reverse complement strand
TGAGATTTTATTTTACTTTACCACAGTAAGGAGTGATTTCGTGACTTCTCCATTATCTCAGTTTTATCTGTCTGTGTTCAACATAACTTAGTCATGTTTATACAGACTTTCACCGTAATGTCAGATACTGGCTTAATTTGTTCACCGGATAACCTAGTTTTGCAATTTACAGGCTCCTCAGGGTAATTTTTCTCTGCTTTTGACTTTCAATACCCTGTACCATTATTTATATTCCCTTTAAAACTTACAGTCTGGTTCTGCAACCTTTAGAAATCTAGATGAGAATCACCCAACAGTTACTTTTTCAATTTCGTGTTTCTGATCCTTATTATAAGTGGATTTGGAGTTAATGTTGCCACAGGCATTACAATACTGCATGTCTGACTCAACAATCTCAGGTGTGTTGAATGATAAAAAGAAATCATCAGTTTGAGATTTTTTAAAAAATAAAATCTTGTCTTTTAGAAGTACGTTTTTTCTAGGATCTCATATTCTTTGAGTTTCTTTAGCACGACCTAATAACTGCATTCTTTCCCCACTGCACTGTAGGCTATTGAAAGTCTAACATCTCTGAGCAAACAATAGAAAAATATCGGAAAAAAAAATAACATTTTGCACACTGCTAAGTCTGCGTGATCAGCTGTTCTTTTCGTGTTATTCAGCTCTTCCTACCGTTTTTCTTCTAGATTTAATCCTCTGGTTTTACCTGCACTCCTGCGACCAGGAAATGTTCCTTGGTAGTCAGAAAGGAGCACTGAAAGCCAGAGCTCATAATTATTGGGTGGGCTCACCCGGCGCAGCAGACTGCCGAGGTTGACACTCGGTGTCATGGGTGTTGGGTGGTGGGAAGCTGGGCTGGGGCAGTAGCTTGGTGCTGAATGTGGGGAATGACCCTTCCAGCAGCACCACTCACTGCCCTCATCTCTCCTGTCCTCCTTCTGCCCAACAGGAGAAGTAAGCTTGATCCTTCATGGTGGTTCCCTGGCTGTCCCATCCCAGCCCTTTTCCACAGAAGGACTTGCCTAGCATTGGGTCCTGTTCTTGGTGGGGAGAAATTCAGCTGTTTTTACCATAACGGATCATGGCATCCTTCAGGAGACCATCCAGCCCAGTCGCTTGCTCACAGCAGGGTCAGTGCAGGGTTGTTCAGGCCAGGTTGCTCAGGGCTTGGAAGGCTTGGTGAATGCCGTGGAGCTGTGGCTGATCATAGTTAAAAGAATCAGAACAGAATGTCTTGCGTAGTTGTTTATCTTGACATTAGCAAGGCATCTGACACCATCTCCTACAACACTCTCGTTGACCAAGTGATGAAGAATGAACTTGATAAATGGAAATCCTTGGTCTCAAAAGGTTGTGATCAGCAACTTGAAGTCCGACTGGAGGCCAGTCATTACTGGTGTGCCCCAGGGTCAATACTAGGACCAGTAATGTTCATCAATAACATCTTCATTAATGACCTGGATGATGGGGTAGAGTACACCCTCAGCAAGTTTGCAGATGATACAAAACTGAGAGGAGTGATTATAGATCGGATGGTTGTGCTGCAGTTCTAAAGGACCTTGGCAGGCTCAAGAAACAGTTTGAGAAGAGTCTCATGAAGTTCAACAAAATGAAATGCCAAGTCCTGCTGCTGGGAAAGAGCAACTCCATGCACCACGAAATACTGGGGACCACCTGTATGGAAAGCAGTTCTGTGGGAAATGACTTGGGAGTCCTGGTGAAGAGCAAACTGAATGTGATCCAGCAGTGTGCCCTCACAGCAAAGATGGCCAACAGTCTCCGGGGCTGGAGGACGAAGAGCATCACAAGCAGGGAGGTGATCCTTCCTCTTTACTCAGCCCTGCAGAGACACATCTGTCCTGCTGGGTCCAGGTCTGGGCCTCCCGGTGCGAGAGAGACAGGGACTTACTGCAAAGAGTCCAGTGGAGGGCTGTGAAGATGATTAAGAAACTGGAGCATCTGGCATACGAGTAGAGGCTAAAAGAGCTGGGGTTGTTCAGCCTGGAGGAGAAAAGGCTCAGGGGGATCTGATCAATGTGTACGTATGTCTGATGGGAGGGAGTAAAGAAGGCAAGGCTGGGCTCTTTGCAGTGGTGCCCGGCGACAGGACAAGAGGCCATGGGCACCAACTGGAACAGAGAACGGAGCGATCGCACAAAGATGCACTGTGAGCACTCATCGAAAAACTGCAGTCTGGCAGTTAGGCTTAAGAGTAAGAATTAGCATTTTTCAAAGACAGCTGTAACCCCGTGCTTCATATTCGCATACACATTATTTTGTTTATGATTCCCCGCCTTTCACCTTTCATTTTTTCTGTGACTTGTTGTATCCAGGCTTCACTTTCATAAACCTTCCCTCTCTGTCTCTCTCTCGGCTGTACTCACTAATAGGTGTCTTGTGTCAAACAGCAAGTACCAGGTACTGCTTGTACCAGCTAAAGACGACTGGTAAATACTTCAGTGCAAAACCAGACATGTAAATAAGGTGCATTTTGAGATCAAACAGAGAAAAAGACATTAATTTGTAAATTAATGTTGTGTTTGATGTGAACCCAGTGAAAGGGTCTTACTGAAGAACCCACGAGGTCCATACAAACCTGTGAATACTTTTTCAGGTACTCACGTATTTGTAGTAATTAGTATGTGTAGCACATAATTTGATCAATAGATTGTAATTTTTTTCCCTACTAACAGGCAGAAAATCCATAAGACTGACTTCTGTGCACTACAGCAAATACTGGGGACGTAGTCACAGGCAAATTTAAGCTGCTACTATGGATTTTAAAACACGAAATTAAAACTATTCTGATAAACCACTAAGATATACATAGTTTTACTCCAAGATTTTTGGTGACCTTACAAATAAGTGAAGGCATCACGGAAGGTATTCAAGCACTACCTATAGTCACAAGAGAAAGAGCAAGGTAGTAAAATTAGGCTAAACCAGGATGTCTAACAATTAGCCAGGAAGAAACCACTTCAACAGCCTGAGTCAGCTAAGGGCAGAGCCTCTTCCCATCGCCAGTGGAGTCAGTGGGAGATGTGAAATTTTCAAAGAGTCAGATGAGTTATAATGTGTCAAAAAAGTTTGTTTCCTATAATTAACCCCCCCTTGTATTCTTTTTAAAAAGTAAAAAAGACCTTGTCTTGAAAATTAGGTATCTTGCTCACCCCCTGGCCCCAGTAGCGAAGCCTTCATTTCTTATCATCAGCTCGGACCCAACCTGTAACTTCCTCCTGGAAGGGACATGGTTTCCAGCCCTGGGAGGGAGCCCGCAGAGGGCAGGAGCATCTGGGGGGCCAGAGCGTGGGCTGGGGGAAAGGAGACACGAGTTTGACGGACTGCCTTTGGGCCCATGCGATGGGTTTCTGCCTGCTTTCCCACATTTTGAGTTACGTTATTTTATTTTTTTTTTTGTTTGGGAGCCTTCTGCTGCCATTGTGGCCCAGGGTAGCTCAGGACAGAAGGAATCCACTGGAAATGCCAACACCAGAGCCCCAGGGCTCTTGGAGAGATGTGAGTTGTTTCACCTTCTGCCAACAGAAAACATCCTGGAGGACTGGACATTTACTTCTGCATTTCTTGCACGTTCTGACCGGTTTTATCCATTTACAGAAACACTACCAGTAATAAAAAATAATTTTCGCTAAGATAAATGTAGTTTCTGGTAGACTGGATGATGACATGATGATGTTCATGCATCCCATTCCAATCCTCCTTCTCCCTTGAAATACAGACAAGTCTTTTTCTCCTCTTTGCTCTCTGTATCACTCTTTTTGTTCCACTACACTAATAATATTTAATACGGATTTTCAGCCTCCAAGGCATCTGAAATTGCACACTGTGGTCAGGTATATCATCTAACTTAGCTGTCTAAAAGCTATCAAGGCTGTAGTTCATGGAGATATAAATATCTCCTAAGAGATGGTTATTCTTTATTTTTGTTATTTCACTAAGACGTTGCTTACTGTTGCTCACACTCAAACATTTCAGACTTGCACATGTGAATGAGTGCTTGGCTAGGTGTCAGGCCTAACATTTATTTCACGGTGGACTGACATTTTCTGGAAGAGTAGTGACAGCAGGGAGCTGTTCCTGTTCTTTTAGGAATTTTTGTAGTCTTTCTACGTCTTATTTCAGGCTTGCTGCTGGAGGTCAGTGGTCGGTGGACATTTTCTGAACAAATGAGAAACTGAGAAAAATGGAGAGCTTGAAATAATGTGTCAGAGATAATAGGGATAATTTATTTCTTAATAGTAGGAAGATAGAAATTGATCCTTTTTCAACACTGAAAAAAGTTCAGTTTGTGGTTTTCAAGAAAAGATTTTTTTCCTGCCACTTGCTTCATGCTGAACAACTAGTTCTAATAAGGAACTTTCAGTATTTGCATCTTTATGATTCTTTCAGAAACACTAGCTCATTTGTTCTTAATAATGTTACTGAAAAATACCAGTAATTATATAATGGCTGTAGAAATCACATTTTAGGTAAATGAAGAGAGAAATGATTTTTTTTACTGTAACTCTCCAATTTATATGTAATTACCAGCTATAAAAGAACCTTCCTGGTATGCATAATGACCACCTTTTGTCCTTGCATGAAAAGTCGAGGTGTTTTCATTCAAGGTTTTGTTCTCTTCAGCTTATTCCTGGCTGGTTGGGGAGACAGAGGCAGCTGTTTTTATGACAAGTCACACAGCCCTTCCCCAGACTATTGAAAGTGATGGTTTGAAAACCAGCTGGGTGTATTCTTAGTCTGTCAAGCCCAGGCCATAGAAACAAGGTTCCTGGGCAAGCTTAGTTGAAATGTGCCATTGTGAAAAAGGAGCTGTTCTTGATGTTGTTTTTTAAAGTTAATAGAAACGAGCAATTATTAATTACCTGTAACTGTTGTGATTTAAGAGTAATACAATAGAAAACATGCAGACAACATAAAGTGACACGCGTTGTTTTTCCAGGTACTTTAGGCTCCACCGGAGATTTGATGCTCTGCCATCTTTTGTGTAAGTATATATAAAATTCTAAAAGAAAAAGATGCAGGACTACTCTTGCTCTCTCAGTTGTTATAGTTATTAACCATAAGCTGCAGTGGAATTTGTAGTCAGAATGAAATATACTTTTGTTTTTTGGATAGAAGGAAAAAGTTTACTGTCTGTGTGACACCACAGCCGCCTTTCTGATAGAAGTGTGTGAGTTAATTGACAGGGGAGGATGATACTTGTGGCCTTCGTATTTTGTTTGGACTAGAGGAGTATTGATGGAGATGGAAAAATGCAGAAAAGAAGTGGTCGCTGTAGACGATACAGTCATGGACTGTGCCAAGACTGTAATTACTGGGACAGAAGGAAAATGCTGGACGTAAATTTTGTGGAGACGTGAGACCTGGTGCTTGACAGAAGCCTGGATACGCAGTCTCAAGGTGGAAGATCCTCAGGTGATTGAACCTGAATGACAGGTAGGAGAGTTCCTGAATAGCAGTCTTCAGAGCCTACGGCAATTTTATATCCTTTACCCCATATCATGTGAGAATGCTGAGAAACAGCAGTCTTTTTATCGTCACTTTTGTGATGGCGTGACATTATAGGTACAGCAAATAACTGGTACAAAAAAGACACCTGCATCTGTTGGTCTGTCCTGAATCTAATGGCAACTGAGATGAAGTGGCCGCATAATTTAATACAGGTAGAGCTGGAGGAAACATCGCTGTCAAGAATGCCCCATGTTCTCCTTCAAAAATAGGGAACTGGACACACGTTTTTCATGCTTCAGTGTCTGTCACAGGTTTGATTCTCCTTTGGTAGAAACATTCCCAAGAAGGTGACCAAGAGGAAAAAAAGGTCTTGCTGCAGTCTTATTTTTTCCAAATTTTAAATAACTCACGTTTTTAATTAGGAGCTTGGGTGAATGAATGATTCTGAAGCTTGGCTTGACTCTTCCGCTGTTCTCATGAAAATTTCCCCAGATCTGGGCTCTGAAAATTGCCCTTTGAATCTCCTAATCTTTGTTTGGTGCAGTGTGCTTTTTGAACAGTAAGCAGTCTGGACAGTGATAGATCTGCGCTTTGTCAGCTCAGACTTCTTGTCTTCCAGACAAGTGAAATGAGTAGGTGCAAGAAAGTGGAATTTTAGTTGCATAAGCGGCAATGAATTCTGAATATTGAACATCTGATTTTGGGTCCTGAACTGTCTGCATATAGGTATGGATTTATAGATTTTGAACTTCTGCTTCAAGGCATTTTTCTAAAAGATTCAATCTAGTCCTAGATCTGAAACACTGCGGACTGAAAGGTGGAATGAAATGTTTCCTGAGCAACACAACGGCTAAGACTCCAGTTCCCTGTTTCTTCCTTTCTCTGAACATCCCCATGCTCTCAATTCCCCTGCAATATTTTTACTTTCACTCTTATTCCCTAAACTTCTTTCTGATGCCTTCAGCATGTCCCCCTGGGCACTGAAGCCTTTCCTTCAGCAGAGGCAAGCTGAGGTGTCTGTCTGGGGGGAGCCGAGCCGCACGCTGGTCTGCCTTCTTTGTCCTCCTGGGCAAAAGAAAGGTGCCAAGCGAACCAGATGCATCAAGCTGGGATTAAGGGCAGGGTAGTGCTGATGGTCATGAGAGCCAGGGCACAGGTAGGTACCCATCTGTAGATACCTCCATGTTTATCTCTCAGGCTGGAGCTGAGTCTTTTCCAGCATCGTTTCTTGTAACGATGGGTCCACATTTACGTTTTGCTGCAAAAGCAATCCCTACTTCATACAGCTCCTGTTAGCTCTGAAGTGGCTTTGGTGGGGAAACACCACTCAGTGCAAGGGTCTGACACGGACTTGGCAAAGGCATTTTATGCGGAATCAAATTTGTAAGGTATGGAAGTACATCGGCTGATGGCACTGGGTTGCTTGTGCTGCTACTGATGAAATTGCCTTTGTTCAGGTTAGAGCTACAAGCGTATTCATCAAAATGTACGGGCAAACGGGCCTGTCACATCAGATATTATAATAAGAATCACTCAATCTTTAACTATCCTACTTCATATCTAATTAAAAATCTCTCTTGTTTTCAGCAATCCGCATGTTTTATTCAGTTATTGTTTAAGAAAGTGGACTATGTAATGATAAGGGGATTTACAGGATGTGATTGATTCCTAGTGATAGTGTATATTTATGTAGCAAGTAGCAGAATTTTCTTCTTCCAAATGAACTACATTTATTACCTTGATAAAAGTATAAAGATGATTATTTGAGGTAACAATGCTTTGCTAGGACTGAACTTATGATAGCAAAAATGCCACTCAACTTCAGTCGGAAAAAAACCCTTGACATTTTTATTTACTTGGTTCCAAGATTCAGTGTAAACCCAACTGCCTCTGGCCCATTCTTGAGAGGATCTGGCAATGTTTTAGGAGTTTTTGAAGTAATCACGTTGTGATGGTTCAAACTTAAAGAGTATTTATGCCAAGATGAGTTACATTTTTTACTTTCTTTTGGAAAAAGCTGACAACCGTCTTCATTGAGCACTGCCAGATGTGTTGTGCTATGGTGATCTTCTAACTCTATGGACGAAAGTTTTTATGTGTCCAAGGGAAATCATGCTGCGTTTCAACTCAGTTTTTTCCACCCAGTTTAGATAAGACTGATTCCAGCTTATATCACAGAAACATTCATCAATTTCTGTAAGTTGTTTTTTTTTTTAAATTGTTGTCTATAGGAAGATTATAGCACACTGCAATATGTAGAACAAGCTTTTCCATGCCAGCTGTGATCATGCTTTACTATGAGAACAGCAAGAAATTTGACTGGAGAAATTACATGGGTAAAAATGGGGGCAGAAAAAACAGTCTGGATAAATCTGACACTTCTATGACATCACTATGTATGTTACCTTACACGTTATCTATTCAGAGACTCTTTAAGCTCTACTTCTTGAAAACAGAAAGATGTGACTCTTTGTTGCTTTCTTTTAGCCTCTCTCCAGTCTCTTTGAAGAAAAAATTGTTTACCTTAAAGGACTTGTGGTCTTTTTTGTTAATAAGCATATATGTGTATATTTTTGTGAAGAAATTAATGATAGAGAGCTAATGAAGAAAGTCAAAGAAACTTAAGTATTATTCTTGTCTTTTCAGTGATGAGTTCTAGGAGTTCTTTCTCTTGCACTACAAGCTTCGTGCTCTTAATTGAAAGTTTCACTATTTAGAAAATATAGGGAAAAAGTTTTCTTGTGAAGGAAGAAGCCGTCTGTGTGAGGCTAGGGTTGATCTTATGGTAGGTCCCAGATAACACGAGGAAGATTTTCTTTCTTAAAAGCATGCAATGGTCAGTCTGGGAGGCAATGGTTGAGTGGATCACAGTTTGGCTTTTCATAGCCTTGAGGAGCCCAAAACCCCACCAGTTTCCCCGTGGATGCACCACACTGTTGTGATGGATGGCCCAGACAAGACAAGCTCTCCATACCGCTTTTCTGCTCTTAGTGCTGCCAGCTCCGTCTTGCTTATATTTATATCCTTAGCTTTTCAGTTACCTGCAAGGTATTGAGAAAGCTGCAGAATGGTGTGATTAACACACAATATCAAAGTGATAACGTGTAAATGCATATGTTGTCTGCCTACTGCAGCAGGCTGTCGTCTCACCATCTCTCTCAAAGGCTTCATATCGATGCTGCTGTATATAAAAGAGAGAACCCCATCCTGAAGGAACCTGCAGATGTTGCCACCGTAGCCTATAAGGACCCTCTGTGCTGAACGTGAGCGGGAAACGTGATGACTTCTTTAATCCACCCTAAAGTCTTTGGAGATGGGACAGAAATATTTGGTTATCACCAGACACCAAAAACACCAGAACATAGCACATCTAAATAGGGTTAAAATAACACTTTCTTTTTATCCTGCAGAGACACTTGCATTATTGACCGTCAACAGCAAGTGAATGGTGAATTTAATACACAGTAACTCATGCTAAAGCCTACAGGTAAATGACTGTCTTATTTGTAATAAACAGCTTTCTATTTAATATACTGGAGTTGTTCCAAGGACATCTTTTCATGGGAGAAGCAGATGTAGATGAAGTTTTGCACAATTTAGGCTGTATTTTTTTTATAAAACATTTAATTAGCAGGCATGAACGCAGCCAGACACTTGAAATGACACTAAAACAATTGTTTGATATTAAACAGCACTCACATTCAACTTGTGAATGCAGTTATACTGAAAAGCTTGAAAATATCAACAAATTGTGGTGTGTTTAAAAAAGAAGTTTTAATTTTCTTCCAAGGTTCTTTCTTACAGAAGTTGAAAGCTGGGGGGAAAAAAGGTTCAAATGAACACAAAAAAATAAAAGCAAAGGAAAGAAAGAGAAAAGACTGTTTCTCTAAATGCCAAGAGCTTATTAATGCTTCTTTCACAGATCAGAAAAATAATTATGAATGACATTCTAAATACCATATTGAACTGCTGTGCTCTTACCTGGAAAAGTTTGCTCACATCATTGTGGGAGAGTAGGACTCTGAGTCATCTTGTTAAAAATTTGAATAAAACAAAAGAACCTAAATAATATTTAAAGCAAGAGGTTGGTAAAAAGAACAAGGAAACTCAGCTTTACAGTCATTTTTGCAAGTGCTTGGGTGCCTAGAACCAGTTCCAACAAAGGATGGCAAAAGCAACCGCTAGCTTTTCTGAACTGTACTATTGATTGCATTGAGAGCACCTGAATGATTAAGACATAAGCATGTCCCAAAGAGTCTTGGTGCTTTGGGATAAAGCTCAAAGTGTCCTTTGAAGATACTTGTTAGTAGCGCCCTGAGGTATAGCATTCTGGGTGAATCAGGGCATGCGTAATTTAGAAGAAAACCTTGATTGCATCACCTGAAAATATTGACTTCACAGTTTTCTACCATCAATTAGCCATTGTTTCATCAGTCTGTCTGGTGTACTCTTATATCCACACACCCTTTATGGACATCATTCATCATCAAGAAAATGACAACATACAGATGCCTACATAAAAAATATGACAAAGCCACTCCCACAGAATCAAAGTTTTTCCAAAACATGCTGAAAAATTTGTAATTTGCAGCTGAGATTTCAGGCGACATTGTGAGGGCCTTAGCTCTGGAAAAGCTTTTTGTCTTACCAAACTAAAGAGCACCAGTCACCCTGAAATGAGTAAGTTGGGTCTCTCACTGTACCACCTGTTTACAACATAAAAAGCACCCTTCCCTTAAGTCATATATTCGTACTAATCATGTACCATCACATATGGGTTTTCTACAGAAAGTCTTTTACACAATTACAGCCCATACTATGAGAAGACTATGTCTTGAAATATATTTTGCCACCTCCTCTGTCATCTTTGGGATATCTCCTAACCTCACCAAACCCGTAATCAAGAACAAACATCTTGCCAATCAACAAGTACTGAATGAATCTGCCCATGGCAGAGCCACGCGATCCAAAGCTAGAAACGTGTACCACATTTCCATAACTACCATGGTGAATGTGTCTCGCAAGGGAATCACCAGAATCCAGGAGTGCATCGCTAATATAACATTCCCATCAAATATATGAAATACTTTAACAGAAATTAATCACAACAAACAGGAATTAATTAATACAGAGAGCTGAGAAACAACCAGTTACTGAGAGAACACTTTCATGAAACGACAATTGCCACTTGGACATTTTAGTCCTGATTTTTAAGGGAGATCTATACAATGTCTTTAAAACACAAGTCTGGAAAATATATGTATATTTTTTTTAACTCTGGCCTCTGGACATCATAGACACAATAAACCCAAGAATTATAGGATAAGTTAATATTGCAACTTACATAGTTGGAAAGAATGAAAAAGCTGGAAAGGATGGCAACTGTTGGAGTGCATGTAATTCTAGAAACACAAAGAGCAAAGACTGCTTGAGAACAATTTGTCTGAGTTTATCATAATCCTTTTAACCATTTAGGCAAGTAGACAGGCAATGGGAGTTGTTACCTGTGGAGGAGAGTGGGGATGTTATCAAGAGGAGAGAAAATGAACTTGACAGCCTCTGTGTGACGGTCTCATGGACATGGAAGTAGGTGGTTATTTGCCACTTGTAAAAGGTTAGTGTTAGGCAGCTTACCGGTAAGATTATAAATGCTCTACAAAATACAACCTTTTTCTCATATCTTTTAAAATAACCATACAGTAGAAAGAGGAAACAGACAAAAAAGAATCCCATATACCCCATCTAATAGCCGAACTATGTTTTAGATTGAGTGAATAATAATATAATTAGTATTTTAGGTAGCAGAGATGAAAAGTTGCAATAAAAACAAATAAGGAAAGCAGTGCCTTCTGTTTCAACGACATGTTTTTAAAAACTGCTGGTGAACTGTGCTTTCTAGGTTCTTTTGTAATGTGCACACATACAACCATGGACTGGCCGTGGCCGCGCACGGAGGGGGCGGTGGGAGGCACCAGCCCAGAACCACAGCATGGAGGAGGGCACAGCAGAGCCTGTGTGAAACCACACAGCGTGGGATTTTCAAAACAAAGCACTCATGTGGCAAAATAAAGGATTTAGAAAAGAATAGTTCGTGCACATATTATAGTGAGAAATTAGCATATGTAGTACCATTTTCACACTCAACCCATGGGTTTTAGAAAGAGCCAATTATTGCCAGCACCTGCTTTGGATAGCAGTTTTGTTTCAGCTGGCCAAGAGGTCACGTGAATGAGTCAGAAAACTTATGATTCCCTTTGTGCAGCCTGGCGCAATGAGATGGTGGTTGCTTGTCGGCTAAGGTGAGGGATGAAGCAGAAGAGTTTTGGAGAGGCCATTGGGGATGCTTAGGAGTGCATCGCATAGGGGAATGAGGAAGCATCAGTTTGATCTGCTGAGCCTGGAGAAGACAGCTCTGGCCACGGTCAAGGTCGTGTGTTCACTTGCAGGTGGAGGGAGCAATGCCCCACACAGTCTCCAGATGCACATTCTTCTTCCACACCTCTTATTTGCTAATTTGGAATATAGCTGTACCAGGGGGTTGTGCAGCTTGGTTCCAGACACTGTCTGAGCACTGCTACATCAGCCTGACCTTTGCTTTTACCCACTTTAATTCCACTTAAGCTACTGGCTCACATTCAGGCTGTTCATTTCTTAAAACACAGTAGGTTGGTATTGTGTAGAAGCTGTCCCTGAAATGGCGCCTCCTCCAAACTTTACCCAGAGTGGGGCTGCTTATCAAAAGTGACCTTCACATGTGGCCTTTTTTTCACTTCCACAGTATCTGAACTGGGAATAAACCTTAGTCATATTCACTTGAGGAAGAACATTTCAGCATGGAAAATTCAGTTAGTGTCACTCAAAACATCTCTTTTGCTCTCGGTCATACTTTTCCTGTTGCAGGATTTGAGATTGCAAAGGTTTCCAGCAGGAAAAAAACCTGAATTGATGTAGACCTCCTGCCCCTCAAAAGAAAGACTGCAAATGGGCAACAGGGGAATAACAACATCCTGATGACAGGGGAAATTTCTTTTGAAATGGTAAAGTGGAAAAGATGGGCGATGTCTGCACCAGTAAACCAAACAGGACCAGGGTACATGGCCAGCTGCTGTGTTACAACCATCTGTACTGTATTCTTAGTGTGACCCGTGGCATGGCTGCTCTCTTGCTCCAGACACCCGAAGAGGGGCAACGAAGTTTCACGCTGAGCAGCCTGCTGTGAATCGTCTGGGCATCCTCGCTGGGTCCGAGCAGACCCCGACAGCCATTGCCACATGGGGCTACCGAGGAGACGCGGGGAAGACCACAAACCATCAAATATGAGAGAGTTCCTCAACCTGCAAAGGAGAAGGAGACAACACATGCAAGGTGGTGACTGAAGGCTGGCACGCCTATAATGTCACAACCTATATTTGTTCATTTTCAGATACGGACCAGCTCACTAGTTACCTTGAATATTTCCTGCGTATTGTAGCTAAGTTTTGGACAAATATTGCCATTTTAAAGCTGTCATCCTGCCTAGTCCCCTTCATTACCTAACCTTGCTCTGTTCTACCTGAGGTCAATAACTCCGTATTACAGAGGAAAGTTGATTTGTCAAATAATTTAATCACCTCTTTGTATAATGATAGAGTAAAATTGGCAGAGGAAGCTTGTTATCAGTCTGGGGTACTGGTAAGCAGTTATTATGTGTAATGAGGCTTTTGTCTTGCAGCATTCTGAAGATCATCTTGAACTCCTCCTCATGCTTCAGCAAAGGGACTGTCATGGTGAATTTTCCTTTAACATTTTCCCCACTCCCTGAAAAGAAATTATAGGTTGTTATATGGAAGCTCATTTGAAGCCTCAATTTTCTTGAGTATCCTGCTCTTGTGGGGAGTACCAGGTGTGCTCAGAGACTGTGGCTTTCAGGTTCAAACTCAACTGGCATTCTACAAGTCTTTGATTTTTTTTTCCCTTCTGCTGAAGAGGCAGTGGTTGTCTTGACAGCAGGAACAAAGCTTCATCCTTGTACTTTGATATGTAGCAAGGTTAAAATAAAACCAAAATAGGCTTTCGAGAAACTGAGCATTTTTTTAAGACAAAGGTTGCAGTAAAGGCTCTTGTGCTCTAAGATACATTAAAAATTGTTGATTATATTCAGGGCATTTTATTACAATGCTCGCTGTAGCACATGAAGATGCCACCCATAGAAATGTATGCTTTGCAAGGTGATTTGTGAGGTGTAACACACCCTGAACTCCAAACGATGTTATCCTCTCAGAATCATATCCCAAGGAAGATAGAAAAGCACTCGACAAATTAGTTTTGCTGAAGAGGTACAAATATTGAAAAATAACGTGATTGTATTAAAACCGCTAAAAGAACTCCTGGAGTGCTGAAGAATCAAAACAAGTTATTGAAAGAGAAAATAAGCATTTTGCCTTTCACTGTTTCTTAGAAATTCCTACATCAATGATTTCTATAATGTTGGCCAGATTTGCAGGAACTCATGTTCAGCTATTCTGTATTGATAAGAAGGTCAACATAACATTGTAGCAAGCATTAAAAAACCTGTTTATGACACTGGAGTTTTGAGATTTTTAACAAAATTGTAACACGACCTACTGTTTTCCGAAATTAAAACATATTTGACTCTGCAGTGAAGCTGTATTTGTAAACAAAAACTTCTGGTGAAGTCAGAATTTAGATATTCATCAAGTTCATTTGGCACTATGAATTCTTGTTGCCACGCTGTATATAAATTACAATTTTCTGCTTAGCGTAATTGTATACATATCTGAGCAATTCTTTTGGTAACTGTGTTTCCCCACCCCCACTATTGTAGGCACTTCAGGAAAATAAAAATACAATGAATGAATGAACAGTGAAAAGAACTACCCAAGAAACTCATACATCTCTTAGGTGAACTACTGTGAGAATAAAATAATATGTCTGTATTAGACTAATTTCTCTATCAAGCAACTGAAAAGGAAATCTGAGAGGTAAAAGTCCATATTCACATTCAGATCTGCATCTGTTAGTACTCAATGAATAGATTTTCTGTTATTTATTGGTTCTATTATATATACAGGGACTGTACCAAGTCATATCTTAGAAATACGCACCTGGTCATCTTTATATTACATTGATTTCAACTGCTATAAACTGTATGTGATCTGCAAAAAGATATTTGCTTTACAAGAAAGAATATTAACATCAATTTCTAGTGCAACAAACTTGCATTTAGTATTAGTTCCTCTAAAAATAGCAACAGTGGTATAACGGAGTCACAAATACTGACAGTTGCTGGAATATCGGCAGGGGTTAGTAATGAAATGTTAGAGAAAACTGGCTGTGTTTTGCAGAAGTTTGGTGAGCAGATGAGGTAAAACAGAGGTAAAAGCTTTGTTCCAAGCTGAAAATGGCAAAGTTCTGTAGTAGCGTCAAGTTGCTGAGGTCGTCAGTCCCTCCACTGGAGGTGACGGTGGGAGGTCCGTGCAT
>NW_009599714.1:6257-22098 GCF_000690535.1 Cariama cristata | reverse complement strand
TTCCGGCAGAGGAGGGCCGTAGCGGCTGGGCTCCAAACCTCTCGGTGATGGTGAGGCACCGGTGTTTGCCGAAGCAGTGAATGGTGGGAGAGGTGGCCCTGGTGTGATGATGAAATGAAGGAGGACCGACTAACGCTACCCTGAATGTTGTCCAGCTGCATATGTCAAAATATAGCACAACAGAGAGCTCAGAAGCTCCAAATTAGTATTTCCACCAACTTGCTTTCCAATGAACTAGAAGGATATTTTCTAACCTTTCTGATGATCACAAGGAAATAGGAAAGGCCCATTGATTTCTGCCAGAAACATTGAACACAATGCCAGCATCTTGCCATACCTATATCTTTGGATTGCTCTTCTTGTAACAGGGGAAATCGTTATTGAGAGGCAAAAATGAACGTGTTCCATGGCTGTGTCAGGGAGCCGCAAGTTGAAGAGGATGACTCCAACCAAATTGCCCTCTTTGTAAGAGCAGTTGTCAAGATGTAGGTCCAAGGTGCTACCTCTAAACGTGACAAAACTAAAAAGCACTGTAAAATTTTACTTTTTACCTTTTCACTGGAGTATTATGCTAGCAGATTATTTACGACAAAATGTGAGAAAATGCTTCCTCAAAATGTGAGCTTATGAATCTAAGTGGAGGCTGGAGCTGAAAGGCACAATGCAACCAAAAGGAAGAAAGATTTTTAATGACTGTTGTAGAATAAGTAAAGGGGTTATTAATTTCAAAGGAGCCTCTGACATGTCTGAGTAGATGATGTTCGAAAAGTTTTGCACAGGGAGGGAAAAAGTCTTGCAGGGAATTTAAATTCACAAGTGATATTTCTGGTTCACCTGCTCTAAAAGAAGATTTAACTAATTCCTAGGGTGGTTTTAGTGGTCACAGGATGCTACTGAAAATGAATTGAGTCTGATGCTCTTATAAAACATTACTATCTCTACAGTCATACAAGTACAACTTACAAGCGGTGATGCTGCTAGCACAGGGTTCTTGGTTCTTGGAAATTCAGTGACCGGATACTGCAGATTCACGTTCTTGGTGGGTAAGAAAAGATTTGCAGCACATTGTACTGTGAAATGTAGCTCTGCAGAGATCTGCATGCAGCTCTGTGGTTGTGCAGGAAGGTTTGCGGTCACTGGCAGTTTTCTGTTCATTTGCAAATTGCTCAAAGAAACCGGTGCTTGACTTCATGGGAGGAACGGAGAGATGAGCCCACCAAGCAACGTCACTCATTGTTTCAGTTATACTTTCCTTTTTATACTTACTGAAAGGCTTGTCTCATGCTTACAAATGAATTTTAATAGCACATTTAAATGGAAAATGAAAATGAAAGACTTACGGTATTATCTTAAGCCTCTATAGAGCAGAATTTTCCCTAACATAACTCTGTACTGATGAGTCTCTTCTACCTTGCACATTAGAAAACTTGCCGACCAAATTCAGGGCATTTCTTCATTTATTTACCACACAGGGCAAAGTAAAAGGACAAATAGGAAGGGGGAATCTTTAGATCCCTCTACTGATCTTCTATTAAGACAAAATGAGCATGCAGGCAAATACAAACTTGAATCTGTATTTAGAAATTATCTTACTGGATGTGCAATATCTTAGGAAGAAGATTGTATCTTAGAATACCATCCATTTACCACCTGCTGAAACAAGTATGAGTGCTTAGTATAAGCTAGATTATCTTTTGTTAAATGGAATTTCAGTTAATAACTGCATCTTAATCAGTACAGTATATAATTTATTTTCATTAGGCTCTATCAGTCTCCTGGGAGACAAGGGTTTAAGGAAAGTCAGCAGTTGTAGGATTAGCCATAATTTTTTTTTTCTGACCCATATTTTTAGACTTGTAATTTATATTATTTCAAGCAGTTTCTCTTTATAGACCCTCTTTGTAACTGCGTATAATTATCCTAAAGAACATTAAGAGGAAATATCAGAAATCAGAACATATTATGAGTCTCTTGCATGGTCCAGAGAGAACTGGGTCACAATATTATAGCACAACTTTTTCTTGTAGATGGTCTTGTACATTTTTGTTGTGCCCAGTCGGCAGCTGAGACCCACCCAGCCACTCGCCCAGAGAGAATCAGAAGGGTAAAAGTGAGAAAACTTGTGGATTGAGATAAAGACAGGTTAATAGGGAAAGCAAAAGCCAAGAACAAGCAGAATGAATGAAGGAATCCATTCCCCACTGCCCCGGGGCAGGCCGGTGTTCAGCCATCCCCAGGACAGCAGGGCTCCATCACACCTCACGGTGACTGGGGAAGACAAATGCCATCACTCCCAACGGCCCCCCTTCCTCCTTCTTCCCCCAGCTGTATGTGCTGAGCATGACACCATACGGTATGGGATACCCCTTGGGTCACTGGGGTCATCTGTCCCGGCTGTGTCCCATCCCAACTCCTTGTGCCCCCCCAGCCTCCTCGCTGGTGGGGTGGGGTGAGAGGCAGAAAAGGCCTTGGCTCTGGGTGAGCCCTGCTCAGCGATAACCAAAACATCCCTGGGTTATCAGCACTGATGTCAGCACAAATCCAAAACAGAGCCCCACACCAGCTACTGGGAAGAAAACAAACTCTACCCCAGCCAAAAACAACACAATTTTTCATGAAATTATTTGAAAACTCACAACACTAATTTAGTGTATTAGTAACTGAAAGCTAATTTGTTTCACACTAGTATATAATTAACATCTAAAGATCAAGACCAGATAAACTGCTTAGATGTGCAATTGCACAAAAAAATTTAATATACATAAGAACATGTCTGTGGATACTCTTAATCCAGTAACAAAATGTACTAAGGCTCTGGATTCAGGTGTAATGCCAGCAGGAGCCAGAATCTGGAATTATTGCATATGTTTCGTCAAAGTAGTAAAGTGGTGCAGGCATTCATACAAGGTTTATAACCAAGATTTTTGTTCCCTCTGAAGAACTCGCTATAGCAAAGATCATACTGCCTGCTTCTGCAAAAGGTGTTTTTTTTCTTTCTTGACATCTTTGAAAGGTGCCAAGCATGGGACGCTGTCCTGTGGGGGACTCCTCAGCTCCGATGCGTACACAAATGGTCATTTTGGTGGGAAGGCCCTGGTGCAGCTCACAGAGCTCAGTGTGTGAGTCTCCCACGTGTCTGGCTGGTGGCATTTGCTGACCGGCTCTGCTGCGTGGGGCTGGGCTGGGTGGCCAGATGTGCCCATCCTGCCAGCTGTGCCTACTTCACCAGCTGTGTCCATGCCACCAGCTGTGCCTATCCTGCCAGCTGTGCCTACATCACCAGCTGTGCCTGTGCCACCAGGTGTGCCCATCCTGCCAGCTGTGCCTGTGCCATCATCTGTGGCCACGCCGCCAGCTGTGCCTGTGCTGCCAGCTGTGCCCGCACCGCCAGCTGTGCCTGTGCTCCAGGGCAGCGGGTGGCTGACACCACAACTCCTTCCCTCTGTCAGTCTCATGGGCAGCCTGTCTCTGGGATGCTGGGCCGAGGGCTGTTTTTCACTCTTTTATGGAGTTCCTCGCATTCCCCTCTAGGGTCAGACCCTTGAAGTCGCTATTTTCACTTCTTCCACCTGACTTTTTTGCTTGGGCATTGCCTGCTGTTAAACACCCAGCATCACCTTACTATCCTCCTTCTTTAACATTCTCGAGCTGTAGGAGCTTCACTCTGATAGTGGTAACTTGTTCAGCCATGCCTGAATTGTAGGGTGACTTCTAAAGCCCTTACCAGGAGCAGAATACCATGCTGAATGAGGCCGCTGCCATCGTCCTGGCTAACAGTGCATCAGAGCCTTAGCCCATCTTCTCCATCTGCTTGTTGGACCTTTCCTTGGGCAGAAGCGTGCCAAACGCATCTCTTTCTGTAGCTCAGCAGTAGATGGCCCAGCCATCACCGTTACTTGCACCACTTGGCACCGAGTGATGCCACAACTGCAGCACTCCCACGACAGGTTTGCTGTAATTGCTTCCAGTGCAGTATAATAAGCACGTACGTGAATAAGTGAACAGTTGCCATTTGGCATCTATCTTTAACTTTTTTTTTTGTCTGTGTTCTCTTGCTAGAGAGAGGCAGGCAGGCAGACATCTTCTCTGCTCCTCTGTGGATGCCACTGGAGGCTAGCTCGCCTGTGAAAGACAGTTATTTTGACTAAAGCTCTGAGAAAGTGATAATGGGCCAAATTCTCTCCCCTTTCGCACTCATATGAAGTGATAACTTCACTGGAAACAAAATAGTTATTGTGGCTGCAGGTGGATGTAAAAGGAGGGACGTTGAGGCTCTTTATCTGTCCGTATGGAAGCACTGATGCATGTTTGATTTCTCCAAACAAACAAGGAAAGACAAAAGGAGGTGAAATGCTTTAACTTGATTGCTGTTTTGGATGTGTGTCAGTGACACAGCATGCAACACAGGTTTTCCTGGGAAGTGAATGTGCCCTCCATCCACACCTGGGGCAAGTGGAGCGCACCTGAGGGAATGAAGGACAAAGCTGTGTGTAGGATGCTATCCCAAGCGCATTACTGCAGACTGGATGCAGGGTACCTCTAGAAGAAAGAGAACAAAATTTCCAATATTGTCTAATTATGTGCTTTTAACATATGTGCAAGGTGTTGTAGAAGGCAGTCTGTAATGGCTCGGCAGGCTCAGTTCTGAGCAATTGAAGAAGAGATCCTTGTCAGACGATGCCACGGAGGACTCCTGCTTGCCACCAGCAGACAGGCAGGGTGTGCCAGACCTTCCTGCTAGCCAGGAAGGGGAAGATACTTCTGTGCACACTCAACAGACTAGTTAACCTGGAAATGGGTGGAAAGTTTTGCCAGAGGTCAAGACAGTTTAATATGGAAAGCAAAAGCTGTGCATGCAAGCACAAACAAACCAAGGAATCCATTCCCCACCACCCCTGGGCAGGCCGGTGTTCAGGCATCCCCAGGACAGCAGGGCTCCATCACACCTCACGGTGACTGGGGAAGACAAACGCCATCACTCCCAACGTCCCCCCTTCCTCCTTCCCTCCCCCAGCTGTATGTGCTGAGCATGACGCCATATGGTATGGGATATCCCTTGGGTCACTGGGGTCAGCTGTCCTGGCCGTGTCCCCTCCCAACTCCTTGTGCCCCCCCGGCCTCCTCGCTGGTGGGGTGGGGTGAGAGGCAGAAAAGGCCTTGGCTCTGGGTGAGCCCTGCTCAGCGATAACCAAAACATCCCTGGGTTATCAGCACTGATGTCAGCACAAATCCAAAACACAGCCCCACACCAGCTAATGGGAAGAAAATGAACCCTATCCCAGCCAAAACCAGCACGCCCTATGCCATAGGAGCTAAAGGGGACTTGCCTCCTATATGTAATCAGTGGTTTTGGGGGACACCAGTTACACTGCAGCCTTGCCGAACCTATTTTTTAGCTGACATCCCCCCCCATTCTCAAAGTGCTAGGGGACCACACGAGGAACAAACCAGCAAACCTATCCACCCTGCCCAACTTACAGCAGGGAAAACTCCGCTCATTCTCACCCATAACTCCCCCAGCACCCCAAAAAGCTGTCAGCATGCAATGCCCACAGGATATTATACCTCCAAGAGATTCTGTTATCAATCTCAGCAAATGAAACTGCTGATTCTGGCACAAGGAAAAGCCCCAGTTGGTAAGAAGAGGCTTATATACCATCCCTACATCTGGAGGGGCTTTACCTGAGACGTAAGTATAGACATAGTGTCTTCCTGCTGCTCATTTCTCTTCCCACCACCCTGTAAGGTCATATGGGGAAAAAAAGGCAGGAAGGGGGGGTCTTTTCTGCAGAAAGACCCCCCCCCCCATTCTGCATATGAGGTCTCGGGATGTGAATGTGACCAGCCCAATTTTCCTTTGTGCTGTCAAAAATTACCGTGTTGCTCAAAAATTATGGCTTGTAAAAATGAATGTGTTCATTGTGAACTACACCGGACCCGTATTCCTTTAATCATTACGTCTCCCATATCTGTATGAAAATCGTTAATAGAAAAAGGCTTGGCAATTCTGTAGCTACTTTCTCTGTGAGTGTTCTTGTGTTCTTGAAAAACTTTGCTAATTTCTCAGCGGTACATTCATAAGAGAATAGAACAGAAGACTTTTGGCTGGAGCCTATTATGTGTTTTTCCATCTGTTTGTGATGAACCAGAAAGAGCTATGTGTTAGGTCCTGCCTTATGGCAAATCCTGATCTGCAGTTGCTGTTTTCCCACACTTACTTAAGCTTCTCTGCACATCCCCGCGCACAAAGCAGATGCCGGTGCCACAACGGGCCTGAGAGCCTCCTTCTGAGCGCGAGAGACTGTTATACAGCCAGGTCCTTAGGACTAGCCTCCAGCAAAGCCAACCAACCAAACAAAAAAAAGCTGTTTACCATTGACATCAGATGAGCTGAAACCGGTTTATCGATTGAAAAGGCAAAAAAAGCATGTGAGATCATCAGTTGTCTGCTGCGGTCCTTCGGGGCTCAGGAGCCTCTTTGGTGAAAGGTTTCGGGAAAGGAAAATAACTGCAGAAAGCGCACAATATTTTTGCTATTTTCCAGTTTCTAGTGTTGAAGAATGTAGCAAAAAGCAGTGGTGCTGAGGAGACCTCACAAGGAATAAACAATATTTTCTCTTTTTAAGAGGATGAGAGGATAAAACGAGCAGTAAAGTGTCTTTTCCCTGCATTGATGGTGATTGTTCCCTCTCCCCAGGGCTGAAATCTTGCCATATTAAAATAATTGGGAGTATGCCATTAATGTCAATAGGACCAGGATTTCACCCTTTTTATTCAGAACTGGACTCTCTGGTTGGCAATTGGCCCCGTCTCAAACTTTCCTCCAGGGAGCCATTCTCTTTGCATCACGTCCCAGTCCCCACCCAGTGCTACAAACTGTCTATTAGAACTAGGCAGACTACTGACAAGAAACAATGAAGTTGAGAGATGTGTTGTTAAAAGACCAAAATAATCTTGGACTTCTCCTTTTTTTTTTTTCCCCCCCCCTTAAAGTATTTGAAGATTTTCTGTAACCGTTTGGTAGCTTTCGAATATGAGGTGGTTGAAATTATTTTCACATGTCATGAAAATAAAACTCACAGTTCATTTATGGAGTTACTCTTAACTATAGAACAATCACACTACAGTTATTCATAAACAAGGCCTTTTTAGAACAGTGAAATAATCTACCATAGCAGATTAATTACTGTATTTTAACAACAGGTGTGATACTTGTTTTTCTTACATGTTATAATTATGAAGGAAATCACAGAACTTTATATTCATATTGACAGAACATTCCCAAATATACAAGAATTTAAAAAGTAATTGATTTTGCTTCTCTTCTTTCCCACACAGATTTTTGGGTCAAATTCTGCTTCCATTGTCTCAGCAATTAAACTAAAACTAACTTCTGCTTTTTTATCTATCTTTTGTAAAAAAAATTAACATCTATATTACTATACATTTTTTGGCATTTTATATGTCAGGTAACCAAATAAATAGTTGCTAGTAAGTGTTTTACCAAAACAAAATTAAGCTATTTTATCCTATCAGTTAATCTACATAATGCACTCTTTAAAGATGTAATTTTGGCCCCAGTGTAATCTGCACCAAAATCTGTATTTATTTGTTTCATGGTGTAGAATCATGTGTGGATATTTACACGCAACCTTGCAAGAAAGGGCTTCGTGGGTCAGCTTTCCATTTCAAATTGGGCTACCCATATTTGTGATTTGATGTTAATGTAATCTGACAATTTGCTCTTCTCTTTCCCTTTTTAGAGGCCTACTTTTAGGCTTAGAAATCCACTGAGTCAAAAATACACAGCCCAAATGATAATTTTTTTATATCTATAGATTCTTGAATATTTGTTTTTCAAATTTATCAATTGCTTGGCACTGTTGTTGTTAAAGACGGTATAAAATCTTTCCAATCTCTGCTTTAAAATACAGATATAAGGAGGAAACCATGACAAACATCTTGCCTTTGTGACAACATTATTAAAAGTCTAGCAGGGGTCTGGATCTACAGCCCTGAGAATTTATTTTGTACCAAAAGCTCTTTGAATACATAATGAATACTCACAGATGAGAACCTATTCAGGCGGTGTGCCATTGAGTCAAGTTCATCAAAGTTAAAGTAGCATGTATTTTCTGAAAGCCGTAGATGATTACGCACTGGTCTAACTTCAATGAGTTCTGATAATCATAATTTCCTGCAATAGAGTTAATTAAATTATGTTCTGCCTTGGAGTTCCTTTTCTTGTACCAGTACGATTGTAAAATACTCTATTATGTTGCGTTTCTGTCCAGCAGATTCTACTTAAAAGAAACCAACCCAACGACCATATTTGTCAGATAGAAATAAACGACTTCTGTTTTGTGCCTACCGATTCCTTTAACCTGTTCCTCCTAAATCACACCTGCCAAAACGGGTTGAGAGCTGGCAGACCGCAGCCTGCCTTATCTCTTGGGGGGGCTTCTGGGGAACCCCCTCCCCAGTACGTGAGCTGGGTCGTGGCGAAGTCCAGCCAGGAGGCAATCCGGAGGGAAGGACAGAGCCTTCGCTTCTGCTGCGGCTGGTGGGAGCACATCCGTGCCGCAAGCGAAGGGCACGGGGCAACGCAGCAGCGCCGGCGAGGGCAGAGAGGCTGGGTACCTTGCCGAGATGCTGCCGCTCTCCGGCGTCGTGGACATCCAGGGCTTAAATTGCCAGCTCAGGTTTAGTACAGGGACTGAGGTTATTCTCTACTTTTGCACGGCATTCTTTAAACTGTCCTCGTTTCTGCAGCAAAGCTGGGGAACTCCTATTTTTGAGGATTTGAATAGCTCATTTATGAACAGTACTGCACCCCACCTTTTCATCCTTTGCGGGACAAAGGTTTAGAAAAATACTCTTTTTATCCTTATCCCCAGATTAATAAAAAGAATTCTTAACCTGGCTCACGTGGCCAGGAAAAGTCGGACAGTGGTTTAATGGAGAAAATGATTTCACGAGGTTGCTGTAATTGTATTTGATGTATTACTTGACAATTATTTAATCTCATTCTCCAAATCCAGTGAAATATGGTGCTTTTAAGATTTTAATTAATGGGAACAATGCAAAAGAATCTCTGAGGCTATGTTTGAAGTTATATTCAATCTCACAGCCAAGGAAAAAAACTGAGCTCAAATTTTAGGTAAAAGCTTGCCATATTTTTTTGTCCCAGATTAATATTATTGAACCTTATTAATTAAAAAAAGCCTTGAAGACATTTTTTTGCACCTTTGTGGTTCTAACACAAAACCTCAACCAGATGGGGAGACCAAATTTCCTTGAGTGCATTTGTCTGTAGGGTTTCTGCTCTTACCAGAGCTTCACTGGAAATTATTTTAAGGTTACTTGCCTGTAATTGTGTTATTCTTTTGTTACAATGATAAAGAACATTTGCTGTTATTTTTTTTTTTTAATCAAAAGTTGGTCCTATCTCCTGTTTACATAATTTTCAGGAAACGATGAATAAATTACTTTAGTCTTTGCTGTGATGACAGAAAGTAATCTTGATGTTCCAGTGGGGGCTGAGACCCGTGCAGTTTTGCGGTAGTGATAATGACTGATCTTTTGTCAGCCATGTACTACTTTTGAAACATGCTTATAACATGTAACTAAACAAAATTGTGTACCAGTGGAATTACACTAATACTGTGAAGAAAACAAGGGATAAGGCCAGATGCATAAAAAAATCTGGATAAATCTCAGCTTCTGATCGTGTTCAAACACTTGATCTTTGAACTTATCATTTATGATATCCTCTGTCAAAGCCCTTTGATTGATATATAGTTCATCTTTCCCCATCCATTACACTTCAGAAGCCAATACAGTTCTCAGACTCAAGTGGCAGTGGAACAGAGTAAAATATTTTTAAATTTATTAACTCTGTGCATAGCTTACCTGAAATTATTTTATCCTGAAAATCACATTAGATGCATATGTGTAGTCCAGTTGCTGCAATGCAGAGAGAAGAGCTGATGTAATTTCTGGAGGGACTCAATTTAGCAATAAGTCGGTGTACGACTGATTTCTGAACCGTCCATCCCTCAGAAACTCCACCGCTTCCCACTGCAATGAAAAAACTTATATATTGTAATATTTGTTTTGAAAATTTATATATTGGCTGACCATATGAACATGTTCTCATTGCCTACTCAGGCCTTTGAGCAATTTGCAGCCTTTTGTTAGCAAATAAAGGCTCTCTGAGCCTCCTACTTGAGCACCGGAGTTTACCAGCTGCTATCCACTCCTAGACCTCATTAGGGGCCTGCTGTTCTGCTGAGAACCGCACCACATGCTACGTCCCGCGTTGGCGGCGGGTGAGCCTGTTGCTGCTCCTTAAATTACCAGGTACAAAAGGTTGCTCTGTTTCTCCATTGAGAACAACCACTCTTATCCGCTTTGAAGAGGCTCTATATCATGATCTCTTTGACTAATTAAGGTCTGCAGACAAGCCACAGGTTGTTAAAGGGGATTCGTCCCAACGGTTGGTATCAGTAGTTTTTTTTTTTTTGGGGGGGTTTTGTTTGTGAAGGATTAAAGCTGCAGTTTCTCAGAATTGAGTCCTAGAAAAACCAACAAAAACCATACAGACTCATGTAAAGGTTTAAAAAAATGCTTCTTAACATTAACTCTCATCAAGCAGATTTAATGTTATTTTATGTCTACTTTGGAACATTATTTGGGAGAAATATCTTATAAATTAAAAAGACTATTTTAAATATGAGAAATAAATTGAATTAGTTTCTATGTGTCTAGAAGTAACTCCATTCTAGTTACGGTCACAGGTAGTTTCATATAACTCTATTTGGACATGGGGTATTTAAAAAAGAAAAAGCTGACCAGGATAAGCCAATCAGGAAATACTCTTTTTTGTTTATCTGAGCTACAGTTCTGATGGATTTATGTGAACACGTAATTTAGAGTAATTTAGAGTGCCACGTGGGAGAGAGGCTATAATTTAGTGACCTGCTTCGAGGTCTGCATAGATCTCCCACAGCCCCGGTTTGGGGCTCCCAGAGAGTTATCGGTCCCCACATACTGGACTGTGTTTATGGCATCCGGTGGGCTTTTTATAGTTTATTTTTGTTTATTGTGCAACGAATTATGTCCTATCTGTTACACAGTGGCATCGGGTATTTTTTGTTTTCATTCCCAGACCTATGATGCCCATGAATGAATAAGAATTATTTGCATCTCTAATAAGGTAGCATGTGTTCCACAGATATCACATATTGATCTGAGACCTTGTCCAGCAACTGAGGCACTCAACGTTGAGTCTGGTCTTTTGTGCAAACATCATTATATGCTGGTGCCGGTAAAGAGTTGATACTTGCCTGTGATCATGGAATTATTTACATAGAGAAAACATCAATCTGTCCATTCTTCAGAGAGGTTCAAATAATGAATATGGAAAGAAGAAATGAATATATCAGTTAAGGAAATAAGTTAAGGACTCTTTTTATGAGAAAATACTGATTATACAGCTTGTGGTATTTCTTGCTATTCAGTATGCAGAGGTGTATCAATACTGTATGGACCTGATCTACAAATGCATTTTGGCATGTAGTAGAATAGTTTTCTTTTAATTTAGAATGGGAGAAAAGCAGTGTTGGAAACTTTCGGGGAAGTCCATTTATATGATCCAGTGGTAGTCAATGACTCTGTTATGTGTTCTGCCATCTGTTCAAAAACCAAGCAAACCCAGCTATCCTTTCCTTCAGGGTCTCACAGCAGTATCATAGGGAGTTCCAGTAACTCTAGAGTACGTGTGAGTATAAGTACACCACATACAAATAGTTGAGAAATTTCAATTACAAGGCAACGTCTTCATTCTGCATGTTTAGTTGTGTAGATCACCAGCATCAGAGTTCCTGGTGGTCCTAAATATCTATTAATGATAGTGTAGTCTGGCAGCTTGTGTACCACACGGGTACCACTCATCCAGTAGTCTGTAACTAAGCCTGTAACGCTTGCTTGAGCAATGCTGTATTTCTGAGAAAGAAATACTGTTGTAATTTGAGGACTTCGAATGGTGAAATGCCACCATGGCCATGGATGTTTCAGGGCTTGGCATCTTTCACTGTTGAAAATTTACCCCTCTAATTGTGATCAGAGTTGCGTTATTTCACTTTCTAACCGCTACACCTTGATCTGCTCCATGAAGGAGCTACTTACTACCAGAAATTTCTTCCCCGAGTACGTACTTTACTTACTAGCAAAGCTAATGATTTTTTTTTTTCTTTCTAAGGCTGAGTAAGCCTTCAAAATCCACAGAATACTTAATACAGGAATAACACAAAAAATAGTTTCTTCATAATAACAGGTGCTTTGAGGATTTTAAAGACTCTGTTTGTACTTCTTATATTTAAAGAATTGCCCGTAGCTCTTTAGTCACTCACAGATGTACCAGTTTCACTGTCAGCTTTCCTTATAAAATGTATGCAATGACAGAAAGGTATGGGAGGCTTAGTGACCTGAGGATGGGACTGCTGCTCTGTGTATATGCAGCCTCACCTATAAACTGGGCTGCCTTAACCTTCCTTGCCTCCCAGATGTCAACTTTCCCATTTTTCATTAGCTATAAATAATTCTGAAGGATAATATTGTTATTGCCTTGGCATGCCAATATGGATGATGTCGTGGTGTGAGTCTGCTGCAGACCACCCCATTAGAAAGAGGTAGATGAGGTTTCCTCCAGCCAACTGGAAAGAGCTTCACGTGCACAAGCCGTGTTGTTCATCTGGGGGCCTTAAATCACCCTGAGATCTGCAGGAGGGCCAGCATGGCAGGGCACAAACAATACAGCAGGCTTCTGGAGTGCATTAATGATAACCTCCTGACCCAGATGATCAAGGACCCAGCAAAGAGAGATGGTCTACTGGACCTTGCCTTTGCAAACAAGGAGGTTTGCATGCATGAACAAGGAGCTCCTGGCTAAGTTAAATGTAAAGAGAACACATACAAGAGGTGGAAAAAGGGACAGGTGACTTGGAAGGAATATACAGAGACTGTCTGAACATGTAGGGATCAGGGTAGGAAAGCCAAGTCCATGTGGAGTTGAATCTGGCAAGCGACAAGAAGGACAAGGACCTACGAGTACATTGAAGTAAAAAGAAGATTGGGGGAAATTTGGGCTCACTGCTGAATGGACCAGGGGACCTGGTGACAAAGGACTTTGAAAAGGCCATTAAGTTACTCAGTGTCTACTTCACCTTGTCCATTGCTGGTAAGATTTGCCTACAACCGAGATACTCAGTGCCAGGTGGAAACAACACAAATGTATGCACAAATCATTGCATGATTGAGAATTATTCATCTAAAAAGAGTTTTAAAATACACTAGTCAGCCCCATCAAGGGACTGATGTTTCAGGGAAGTAGGGAGAAGGCTTATTTGCAAGCACAGCTCCTATGATAATATGTGCAAAGCAGGGCATTATATGCACAAATATCTGTGAACAACCGTTTGTGCGTACATTTGTGCTGTTTCCACATGGCACTGTATACCTACTTCGTGTAAATGTCTTGACTTGGAACTAGCAGTGCCAGTGATGCGGCTTTTCAAATGACAGTGTTGTGAAAAATAGCTCCTTGATATGTGTACTTAGTTAAAAGTCGCGACGACAGAAGCAACTGGGCCACGATTGCTGTAGGCATGGCTACAGCAGAAATCTGCCAGCCAAAGTTGCTCTGTGAATTCAGTTCTGTTACACGCTAACTTATTGTTACAGATCCAACCCAACACAATCAAGTAATTATATGGTTGCAGCTGGTAAAGCAGACTGACATTTATTTGACTGCGGAACAAAAATATGTGGAGCTGGTCTAACTGCTCAGGACAATGTGGATGGCTTTAGACAAAAATCACAAGGATAAATACTGAGAAGCAAAATTTGAAGGGATGTGTAAAGTCCAGCAGATATACTGTGGCCATTGGGCTTTAATGGGATTTTGTCAAAATCTAAATGGTTGGAAATTGCATGCCTATGCATCAGAAGTTTTTCTGACTGAAATATATCCTCCAAACTTGTTTACTTTTTCTTGCTAACACCTTTGTTTTCAATCCTGCAAGCTGGGAATCACATCACCAAAACTTACTGCAGCTGGAAAAATGCTGATGTTAAGTTGCAATTTATTTAACTTTAAAATATTCCTTTTGGAGCCTCATACATGTGCAATTAGGGATGTTCAGATGTATTTCTTGTGGATTCGTATCAGAATTTTCAAGTAAGTGGTGATTCTTGTGAGATTGCTTTGCAGGAGACTCAGACAGAGCAACTGAGAAGGGAGGCATCCATGACTGCAAGTTAGAGTGGTTGGGACTTCATGCTAGTGAAGTGAAAGTTGGGAGTTGGTTATTGTTTTTCTGAGACTTGAGAAAAAGATGTGTGTAAAAGAAATTTGTAAATGCATTTGGAAAGTATCGCCAAAGAAGAAAATCTAGTGAGGTATATTTAGTCAAGGAATTGTCATTTTGGATGCTCTTTGCCCTTCCACCCAACCGGGAGTTGCTGGGTTTATCTGATATGCTGATTCTCCAAAGTGGTGTCTTTGTACAATGTAGGCTTTGGGACTCTAAAAATAGTTGTTTGTTGGTGGGAGCAGGAGCTCAGATGCCCACAGTATCCAACTGAAAGACATTTTATCACAAAAATTGATAATACTGACTGTTTGAACTGGTAGCTTTCCATTTGAAAAAAGAAAAATAAAGAAAAAAATTATTGGGAGGAGTGAATATAGAAATATGAGAAATAGAGTTACTACGGTGGATGCAGAAGTTTTTAGGAATGGAAATAAGGGGAAGAGTTTAAGGGGGAAACATCACACATTTGTATTCTAGTTTAAATTATCAGTCCTCATAAAGGAAGTTTTTTTCAGGGATGCTCTCACTCATTAGTTACTTGGATACAGGGTGTAAAGTGCAAACCACTTAAAGATCTGACCCCTGCCTTGGATATAGCAAAGAATTGAGGAGGAGTTTGGCAGAAAATCTGATTCGGGAAGAAAGTAGCGTGGGTTAGTATTTATGGTTACCTTCAGATATACAAAATGTTAAGTAATTTCATGGGATATTTGGTCTTTTTTATGTATAATATTGTGGCACAGATTTTTGCACTGTCAGTTTAAGAGCACTTCTATCTCAAAAATAGTTAAATCTATTTTGTAGTTCGATATTGTGGGGATGAGAAGAGATATGAATATGATAGCAAAGATAAGACAAGGAATAAAAATAATGAAGAGCTGCTGATCGTTTCAGGTCTGTGAAATTAAAGAAAATGGGAATATTAATTCTGATCAGGAAGATGTTCTTGGACTGTGGTCCTCTTAATTAGTTCAGCTGGGTTCAGTGGAAGATACAACCTATTGTCCAGAAAATCAGCTTTTCCAGCAGTACTTGCTTTCTAAACTGGTAAATGCTTCAGTCCATTCTACGCTGTGTGAGTTGTTGAAGAGGGTAGGTGCCCTCAAGTTCCTACTAAGAAGTATTTTTTGTTTTGGCTAGAATTACACCATTATTAATCACTCGTGCAGCTCCCTACCCCCTCCAGCTTCTGACTTTACTCCTAAAAGAAAGCCAGCCTTTTGAATTAAAACCCAGTAAACCACGCTGCCTTATGTTAGCATCTCATTGCTCCTGCTGGAGAGCCTCTGCCCCAGCCGCATCATTAGCTTTCCTCAGGAGAAGCCTTTATTCTGATTTCTTTCCAGGAACTGCCACATGGCAGTCAGTGGGCACGGATCAAACCCCAGCGATGGAAAGGCTGGCCAGGGCTCCAGGGCACTCCTGCTTGCGGACACAAGCAGCATCCACGGCGGCGGAGGGGCGCA
>NW_009599714.1:506-6184 GCF_000690535.1 Cariama cristata | reverse complement strand
CAGCGTTCTTTGTTTATGTGCCAATGTGGGTAGATCTTTTCTGAAGAAAATCTACAGCCAGGTTGTTGACCGCATAGTTGTCTGTGGGTACAGCACACTCTCTCTTCTTAAGGGTGCACGGTCTGAAAAAATATGTATGAGTTGAGGGAATGGGATACATCAAGCTTCATCTCAGTAATCATTAATGGGTCCATTTGTGGTGTCTCCCTCCTCCCCGCCCCGTGGTTAAACAATGTTAACTTCTCACTCTCCATCCACCGTTCAGCATCGCATCACTCCTGCAATCATCTTTCCATTGTACTAGAGTCCCTCCCAGCACTCCTCTCCTTTCAATACTTCTCTCCTAGTATGAACAAAATAAACTGTTGAAAATGAGAGGCATGACGTAAATTAAGTTTGAGCAGGGGTTAGAGTGGGACAACATCACTGACTGGGTCATTCTGCCACTAATAGGCAGGACAAAGACAAAGGGTAGGAAAACAGCCACTGCACTTGGACCGTCTTCACTGGCATCATTAAGGAAACAGGCATGAAGAGACAAGGCTGAGAGAAGTAAAAATATCTTGGTCCTTGAAATCACGAATGAAAGGCTAAGTATGAAGTTTCATGTGGCAGAAGGAATAGCAGCAACGAGTTAACACGTGGGAATGAGAGTCAAAATGATAATCTCAGGAGTAATCTCAGTCGCATAGTTTTTCACAAATTGAGGGCATTTAGTACAGACATTAAAAAGTCACAAGGACCATGCTGTGAAATCATTAGAGCCTGAATGAGATTTAAAACCTCAGTACCATTTATCTATGCATTGTCATACTGTGGTTGAGAACTCAAGTCCAAGAATTCAGCTCTGGTTGTGTCAAATTTAGGGCAAAGATTAAATATTTCAGACAGAATGCCATAGAGGCAGGCTAGGATATTGTATTGGCTGGAAGAAGACAGATGCAGAGATTGAGGATGTACTTTCAATGAGGATTAACATAAGAAAGGCCATACTGAGTCAGACCTAGCCAAGTATATTGGTTGTAACAATGGTCAAAGGAAGATGCCACTTGGGGAAAGAGAATTGCAATAGAGCAAGCATATGGTGGTAATTTCCTGAAGAAAAGTGGAAAACAATAAAGAAAAAAATCAATAAAACCTGGAGGGGAATCTCATGGATTGAGGGAGAAATAAGAGGATACAGCAGATGAGATGCTCCAATAACAGCTACTCAACAATGTGGTGAAGTAAGAGAGGATGTGTTTGGAAGTTTGAGGGAAATCTGATGTTGAGGAGGTGAAAGTGCTGCTAAGTGCAGGGGAGAGTATACATGTCCAGAGAAAAGAACACTAGATGATAAAGAGATGTTGTTTTTCTTTCACAAATAATTATTTACTGGAAAATGAAGTTATGGGATGGCAAGGTGTGTTCTCTTAGACATAAAGATGTATGAGCTGATGGAGAAGCGACCTATTTGTGTACAGCATCGTGAATATCCAGAGTGTTGAAAACGAAAAGAACATTGCAGTGGGATCAGCAGTTGGGCTCTTTTTTGGAAGAGAAACTCAAAGCGATGCTGTTGCTGAGCAAGTACAAGCTGTGTGGGCTATCAACCCATCCTCCCTGGTCTTCCCTTCTTGGCAAGGCACACGGCGAACCCAAGGCTGGATGAAGAGCTTACCAGCTATCATGATTGTTCCTGACAAACGGCAGCTTCTCACTGTGTGAGGCTGAGTAATAAATGTGTGATTCATAAAACTGAGCAGCAGAGATTTACCCAGAGGTGAATTTGGCCCCTGGGGCCATGCTGTTCTCAGACTTAAAACTCTGATCTTCTGGGGTCAGCCGGGAATAAGGAGACAATTTGGTCCCTTGCCTTTTATGACTTCTGTTTCGAGTCCTTCTCTGGCACAGCTGCATGGCAGACACAATTAGTGTTCAACAAAGAAATGCTAATTATTTACAGATGCATCAGTAACAAAAGCTCCTGACATTCAAAGTCAGAGTTTCTGGAACAAGTGAAGGTGGTAGTGACACCAGTTAACCCCACGTGGCAGCATTCAAACAAGTAACTTGGATTTTATGTTAATGCCTGCAGAGCTGCTTCCTTAGTTACTGAATCTCAGGACAAGGTACCATTTTGGAGCCCTAGCGGTCCTGATGCTCTTTTCAGGCAGTGGAGAATCTACTCCAGACATATCAGTTGTC
Source organism: Cariama cristata (assembly GCF_000690535.1). Classification (NCBI taxonomy): domain Eukaryota; kingdom Metazoa; phylum Chordata; class Aves; order Cariamiformes; family Cariamidae; genus Cariama; species Cariama cristata. The sequence goes on along the minus strand of NW_009599714.1, from coordinate 3,997 downwards.
TTTCTTTTGTCTGCTCTGTCCTGAGCTGGAAGGAAAAATGAAACTTCTGAAATTCATTGAGAAGAAAGATACTGGATAAGAGTCCTTTCAGACTGATAGGAGAATTGAACGATTTTGAAGCCTGATGTCTTAAAGTTTGGTATGGAAAAATGACTGAGTTTTTACATGGGTGGCTTAAATGTATACACTGACATTTGGGATGTCTTGGTTCTGTCCCTGGACTAATTATACCTGAGATAGGTAGGTGGCTTCTGCGAAATGCATAAGCTCCTTCTGCCTGAGTTTTCTTGTATGCAGAATGGGTATAAAGTGGTGGACTTAATTCCCTGGAATACTGCAAGTCATTACTCCACAGCATAATGAAAACCTCAAGCAGAGAGTGAAAAGGAAACTTTTAAAAGCCCATGATCTTTATTTCTTACTCATGCTTTGCTTGAAGATACTGGAAATAAATCAGCTGTGGAGAATCCGACCCATTATTGCTGAATTCAGGATGGGATTTCTAGCCAGATAAAAGCAAGATTCCTACTAAACAAAGCCATGACATCCTAGATTTCATTTCTAAAAATCCATCAGTGTTTAGTGATTTTTATTTTGTTACCCAACATAGTTCTTGCTCTTTCTATTGCTTTCACTGGAAAGCCAACGGACTATTTGAGGGCTAGCCTGAGACGACTGGAAATCCATGCTCTTCTTTTAGCCTCTAGCTGGGGGCTGGCTGCCATTCCGAGCATTCCCAGTCTTTCCTCCCTGCCTGGGGGGAATCAGCCCTGGGGCCAGGGGTAAAAAAGCCTTTGCATGGGCAGCCGTGCCCTGGCCTGCCTGCTGGGACTGCTAGCCAGCCCGTCACTCACGCAAACGGTGCTGATGTTTTCTGCCAAGCAGACACCTGCCTGCGAGGAACTGGACTGAGACCACCAAATGGTTTTAGGTAGGTCAGCAAACAGCTGTCAGATTGTGTAATTTGGTTCTCCTCCTTTGGAAAGGGATCTTATTCAGAGAAGGAGCTGTTTGCCTGCTGACACGCTCACACGTATTATGTTGTGCATAATGTGGATGATTAACGCTTGTTTATCGGAGCAATTGTGCTCTGTGGCGGAGCTAGAGCTGCTTTTTTATGTGCCAGTGGCAAGCAGCAGCAAGCTCTTCTCCCTTTGGGAGACGCGGTATTGCACGCAATGCAAAACCTTTTGCAGTTTGGTCAACAGAGCTACTCTGGCCACATGGTAAAGCAACTATTTTGTCGGAAGCAACTCTTCTGGTTACCTACAGATTTGCGTGTTTTAGGTGTGAAGGCCAGTCTGCAGGCAGTGGACAGCTGTGACTTTTATCGCCCTGTTTTTCAACCTTGTTCCTCATAGATAGCACAGACTAACTGGCCACGTGAAAAACTTTTTGGGCTCAACCTTCTGTAGCTGCTTTCCCAATTTGCTTTTGAGCCTCAGGGGCCTCTGCAATCCTATGCTACGTACTGCTGTCACTATTTTTATGAGTGTTCTTCTGTGCCTTTTACACTGATTTTGCCTGTGGGTAACTGTGAGTACTAATCATGTAGTACTACCACAGTTCTCCCACCCTCATGTAACAGAATCTTTGATACAAGGAAACTTGGATTACACTCATGCAACTCACTGTAAGTTTCAGTCAAATGTATCACATCTTCATGTGTTGCATTTGCTTAAAATCTGTGTTTTGTTTTTTTTTTTTTTTTTTTGTAGGCTGATTTTGTTTCTGTTAATACAGTGCTTGCTTCACTTAAGTAGTGCAGACCACAGTGCTGAGAATTTGCAAAGCAATTAAAAAGTGCTGATTAAAAAAGAAAAACTGAGACTGTGATACAAAAATTACATTAAATTTTATTCTTATTTGACATAATTTGGAATTGGATTGGTTTTTTTTTCTCCTATGTGACAAATATTCAGATTCAGCTAGTAACTGTCAACATTCACTTTTACATGGGCATGTCTGTTTTCCTCTTTGTCCTTTTCCTAGTTTTAGAGGAACTAAAAAAAGATGGCGAGACTACTAGAAGAAGTTGGAAAAAAGAACAAAAGAGAAAGAGAAGGATACGTTTAATTTCCTATTTACCACTACCAGGCATCCAGCTACTCAAAACCAGAAAACATACGAAATAAAATACTCGCTCCTGTTTTCCTGCCAGAAAATAATGGAACATATGAACAGTTTCTCCAAGATAACGCTTGCCCCTTATTCACTTGTTGTTACATAGTTTTCTTTAGCATTCCACTCTTAATTTAAATTGACCTACCCACTAATAGAATTTAACTTATTCCACTCGGCCTGTAAGATACACTAGCAATTCTCCCTTACGTTTCCTTGGCAGGGTTGAAGAGTTTTCCGCCTTTTTTCCGCCTCCCCCAGCTGTGCGTTCTCACCCCCCTCCATGGGAGGTTGCTGCCCTCCTTCAAGTCCCGCTCGTCCCATTGTGTCTGCAGCCTGGCTCTCAGCTGGATCTGCCAAATGAGCTATTTAAACCCTCCCCAGTCCTTGTGAGGACGAAGATTTTGTTTTGTTTTGCTTTCTTTGGGACTAGATCATTTACCAGATCCAGTATAGAAGTGTAGTCGAGTGGTTTAGTCTGTGTGGTGGAGAAGGCAATAACCAGCGAGGAGCAGGTTCAGGGAGGAAGGACCTGGAGCATCTCGAGGTCTGCTGGTGAAGGGAATGCAGCAGGAGGGGAGCCTGGTTCTTGAAATTATCTCCCACTGGTGCAAGCAAACTGAGAACACTGTTACAAAAGGTATTTTTGGAGATCTGGGAAGCGTTACCATGTAGAAAGGAGGTGTTGCGATTGGGTGGAAAAGTGGATATGGGATGAGGGGGTTTGTATCTAAGAGAAAAAAAAAAAAAGAAAGGGCTGTTAACATGACCATTAGCAGGGACAGGATGATAATGGGACAGCAGTTTAGGAAAACTGTTTAGAAACTTGATTCAAAGCAAAAATATTTGCTTTGAGTTTTCCTGCTTGCTGATTTAAAAGAATTTGTCTGAATGGATTTTTTAGGTAGAAAAAGGGATCCATGGTTGATCTAAGAAAAAACATCTTCCAAATCCCTCTTCAAGTCTGGAAAAGTGAAACTTAAACTGTGCCTGGGAGCACCTTCAAGTGCGCTTCAGGGTGACACTCTCCCATGGGATCTTCTGTGGGACTGAAACAGCAAACAGACCTCATGTCAGACCTGGATGCGGACACACATTTTATTTTTGTCGTGGACTAGGAGGTTCAGTAAACATGTCCAGCCGCTGAGGACAGCCCACCGACAGTTCTGCTATGGCACCTTCCAAAAAGGGCAACTCTCTCAGTCTTTCCCAGTAGAGCTGTTTCCTTTCGTAACTAATTATCCGTTGGATGAAAGTCGGTAATCTAGGGTGATCAATTCTTAATAGCAGCAGTTAGCAGAGCTTGTCCGACTTCTGGGAAGCTGAAGTTCATATTCTTCCCTCGATGTATATTCAATTTGTTATGCGGA
>NW_009599714.1:0-475 GCF_000690535.1 Cariama cristata | reverse complement strand
GGAAAGAGTTTCATCCAAGTGCTAATCCAGACTCAGGCAGGTGTTAGGTGCAAACATTATATTTCCTCGTCTCCTAAGGGTGGTCCAGCAGGCAAGACATGCTCCTCTGCTGACCTTCTGCATCCTGCCCTTGTTTCCCTCTACGTGGCAGCTGTGAGATGCAGGTCTGGGTCCCACTGCATGCCTCGGTACTTGGTGATCCCCACTTTGTGGCTCATCAGCTTATGAGGCTCAGCTGTGGGGCAGCGACACAAGGGAACAGCTGGAAATCCCATAGGATCTCGTTGTTCCTGGAGGACAGGGACACCACCCGGTTTGCCTGAATGTTGCATGGTTTGTATGTATTTTTTGAAGGAGGAACAAAGTGATTAAACCCAATGAACGTAAGATCAGGGCATACTGGTCGTCTGTCACAACGCCCACATCACTCTATGCTCTTCCAAACGCAAATGAATGGTCTGGCTTCTGTGGGGAC
>NW_009599713.1:46322-62982 GCF_000690535.1 Cariama cristata | reverse complement strand
CCGTCGGAGGGGTCGGTTACCGCCGCTCTTACAGCAGGAGCATCGGTCTTGATTGTCCCTGGTGTCTCCGGTGATGTTGTGAAGGCGCTTCGAGATAGCGGTGGCTGTTCGCAGCTCTCCTGACTTTCCTTTTCTTTGTCGTCCTTCCAGTGATCCATTTTTTCGACGCCGTCAAAGCGGATCGCACTCGGAGCTGGCTGTACGCCGCTTGCTCGCTCTCCTATCTGGGCGCGATGGTTTCCAGCAACTCAGCTCTGCAGTTCGTCAGCTACCCGACGCAGGTGGAGCGGGGCAGACTCTGCGGGGGGCAAGGGGGAGACGGCGTTAATGGACACCTTAGCACTCTGTTACCCCCCTAACGTGCGGGGTACCCCAAAACCAGGCCCTGTGCTGACGAAGCTAATGCTGTGGAAGAACCAGCTGGTGAAGTGACATGGAGGGAAACTGTGATTTTGATGCTTATTGTTCTGTAACCACTTTTGTGGGGCCGTATTGCTGTGTTTCAGTCAGCGCTGGGTTTGTAGAGAGGGGTTAAGAGAGCTCAGACTGTTCCAGAAAGGGAATAGCAATCCCTAAAAGTGATGGGAAGTTTCTACGTGGGAGTTGGTGCTAATGTTGGAGGGCTTGAGAAGCCTTCGCTGTTAATTTAGCTGTTGCCCTGTGGTGAGGTTTTTTTGTCATCTTTTCTTGAAGCATCTGGTACGTTTTATTGGAGGGGTGCGTCAGGGCGGTCTCATCCCGTGTGGTCACCCTTGTATTGCCACAATCTCTCTCGTTGCAGGCAGGGGATGGTATGCAAATAGTTAATACAGTTTTTTTTTTTTTGTAGGTCCTAGGCAAATCTTGTAAGCCCATTCCAGGTAAGCAGATTTCACATTTCTTGTATGTTTGTGTGGATTTCTTGTGCTCTTCCTTCACCAGGATCTCAGCTTTCAAAACAGTGCCTCTCCCCTCCTGTCCGCTCCACCACAGGAAACGCAAGCGGTGTTTTATCTGCGTGTTGTTCTGTTGGGTCAAGTTAAAAATCTCGTGAGAGGGTTTTGGGAGCGGTTTGTCATGTTGCTTCTTTACAGTCATGCTTTTAGGAGTGACTTTGCTGCGGAAGAAGTATCCACCGGCCAAGTATCTCTGCGTCCTCTTGATAGTCGCAGGCGTGGCCCTGTTTCTCTACAAACCTAAAAAGGGGGCTGGGAGCGATGACCACGTCTTTGGCTATGGAGAACTCCTTCTGGTGAGTACTGCCAACGCACAGATAACTCGGGGGGGGCGAGGAGGAACAAGCAGTTGCAACGCAGATAAGGCCGTGTCCTTTGTACCTCAAGCGTACCCTAAAGCTGGTGTGGAGGACACCTGGGTGCGCTCTTAAGCTGCAATATGAGATCAGCGCATGAGTACACGCACATCCCTCTTAGCGTGTGTTTTGAGGGCACGTAATTGCTGTTTAGTAGGTGACTCGGATGTAAAAAAAGGGGGAGAATGCTCAAGATCTTCCCCATAGAGAAGAAATAAAGAACGAAGGTTTTCTTTGCTGTCTCTTATCTCTGTCTCTTCTTTTCTTAGCTGCTGTCCCTGACCTTGGATGGGCTGACTGGTGTATCTCAGGACCACATGAGAGCTCATTACCAAACGGGTTCCAATCACATGATGCTGAATGTTAATCTATGGTCCACCTTGTTCCTGGGGGCTGGTAAGGAACACCCTGCCAAAACCACAGCTGCCGCACCCAGAGACCACCCTGGGACACCCCATGGGAAGAGACCTTGCGTCAAGCTCCAAAAATAGGCCTGGAACGCTTTTTGCCAATAACTTTATGTTTTGGTTTGGGGTTGGTTGGTTGTAGATAAAGAAGTCGGGGTTGTTCCGTGTAGCTGTCCTCATGCCCACGAGAGGACAGCACTCCACGTCGAGTGTGGCTGCCCAGTGCTGGTTCCCTTCCGAGCAGTCCTCCCTGCGGGCCAGCTCCAGCCGCCGGCGTTTCTACCCGATGGCTCTCCTGCGCCGGCAGAGAAGTGAACCGCATCAGTGTAGCTTTCTGCTCCAATTAGGGAGTAGTGCTTCTAATTAATTGCTAGGGAGTGTTTTGTCAGAATTGGATCTGCAGTTAATGATTGCCTCTTTCATTAATTAACTAGGAAGGTGATAGTTTTTTCTCCCGTTCTCTTTGTTTTCCATGTGGAATTTAGTCTTTGCTTTTAGTTGCTCCTGGTGGGTCATGAGCATAAACTGAAATTACACTACGTGGGCAGTGGCTGCTCGGGCTGCCTCTGGGCTCGTAATTCATGCTTTTTGCCTTGATCTTTCTTCCAGGGATCCTCTTCACTGGAGAGCTCTGGGAGTTCTTGAGTTTTACGGAACGCTACCCCAGCATCATTTACAACATCCTCCTGTTTGGCCTGACGAGTGCGCTGGGTCAGGTAAATACAGCTCCCTTGTTCTGCAGGCTTCACAGGGGTGTGTTTGTCCGGTTGGGAGATGGCACAGTAAGGCTATCCCGCTTTCTGTTGCTTTCGTTGGTGCTTGCTTTCTGCATAGGCTGCCCTCAGAGTAAAACTAGTTTAAGTTTGTATGCAAATAGTCAGTATTTGAAATAAGATTCTTTCATTTCTGGCTCGAGGGCTTTTCATCTGAAAACAGGATCCGGGTTGTACTTTTTCTAGTCAGAGTGACAAAAGGCATCTATTTCTTTTTTTACAGAGTTTTATTTTCATGACTGTGGTATACTTCGGACCTCTGACTTGTTCCATTATCACCACAACCCGCAAATTCTTCACCATTTTAGCGTCCGTCATTCTATTTGCTAATCCCATCAGTACAATGCAGTGGGTGGGGACGGTCCTGGTGTTCTTGGGTAAGTCTGGGAAACAAACCTCTCGGATCGTTCCCCTGTTAAGTAGAGATGATGCATGGCGAGGGCAGAGCTAACAAAAGGTGCTGGTCAAAAAAAATCTAATTGTATGAGAACACTCTCGATGGAAGAGAGCGTTAGCAGCCTCTCAAGAGGAACGTGACTTCTTGCAGATCTATTTGGTCTTTTTTTTTTTTTTTTTTGTCCCCCACACCAGGTAAGTCAGTGCCTCTGAGTGGCCATTAGTAAATTAGGGCTGTTAAGCTGATTTTTCACAAAGTTCCTTGTGTTGTGTTTGTTTGAAGAATGTGAAGCAATTTTCTATGCCCATGGCTTATTTTATCTCTTTGCAGGCCTTGGACTCGATGCCAAATTTGGAAAGGGAGTAAAGAAGACATCGCATTGAGGAAATGGTTGATGTCTGCAGTTGGAATGAACTTTTATTTATTGTCTTGTACCTCAAAATCTGTTATGAAACTGGACTCAGGATAGGTAATCAGAAGGGGCGTGTTTGGATTATTTTTGTTTTAGTTTTTTTAATTCAAAATTGTCTTACAAGTGTAACACTTCAAACTTTTGTTTTAACTGTAATTAAGCTCTTTTTTTTTTTTTCTGTAATCAAAGCTGCATTACTAGATCCTAGCAGCAGGATGAAATTCTTGCCTTAACAGGAAAAAAAACCTTCATATCTTTATTAAAGAAAAAGTGACAATGGCCACTTTTCCAGAACTTTAATTTCATATCGTTAGCTGATCTTGGGGAGAAACAGCACACCTCTCTCCAAGGAGAGGGCCAGTCTTAGAATTATGTTAGTTCTTTGGTGCGGCCTGGAAGGCTCCCTGGATTAAATGCCTGTGGTGAAGACAACCCCCTCTTCTGATTGATTGTATGATTTTTCCGTAACTGAGTTGGTGGAGCAGCCCATTGGACGTTCTTCCGTTAAGATAATATGTGTAAACACCGAGATGCATTATATCTTTCATCCGAGCCCTTCTAAAACAGAAGCAACTCTTCGCATATGTAAAAGTTTACAGGAAACCTGTTTTAACCAGTGGGGCCCAAATTAATTCTTTTCATCCTCCCTGCTGATGAAGGAACAGGACCCTCTGCTGCTAAAATCAAGCCAACATTGTGCGACAACGGCTTCTAAATGTTGAAAGGGCCCTTGTTAATTAACCACCATCACGGTGAGCTTTCGCACACCCGCTCCTGAGCACAGGCTAGCTCCCCAGTGTTGTGTGGGGAGGAGTTGTTATCATAATGATGCCTTCAGAGTTGGAGAGCAAAATTCTCCAAAGACCAAACTTTACACATGAAAGCGTGTTTCTACCAGCTGTCACTTGGTCTCCATCTGTTCTGTGGCTTTGGCCTTTTGCCCCTCCAGATGGGATCTTGATCTCTTTCCTGAGCGGCTGTTGTAAGTCTCTCTCCATCCCCTGCTTCCCCCACCCCTCCAGTGTTTCTTACAAACTTTTTTGGCCTCAAATGTGGTTTTCATTTAATCTGTCTTACTATCCTGTAGTTCTACTCAAACAATACGCTTCTTGCAAAATTAAATCCGAGGCTATTAAAGGGTTTTTCTCTGTCACCTTCACCTCTTTGCTAACTTACATTGTCTTAAAGGTCAAGTGATAAGTAGCAAACAAACATGTTCTCAGTAGTAGAGACTCCTGAAGTAAAAGCTTCTGTGACTTACCTCCATGAATGCAGCCATGAATACACCGTGTGCTGGCATCTGCTACTGTACGGAGATTCTGGCTTCCCTGAAGACAGTTATGCTTCCCAGTATCTCTAAGGTAATTAATACTATTTCCATTTGGTAAAAGGGAGCAGAGAAATTGCATGACTTGTTCACGAACACTGTGGCAGAGATAAGAATTAATTATCTTCTGTGTGATTTAATCATAAAACTATCTTTTCTCTCTGTTTATAGCACTTGCGCTCCTCTATCTCTTAGTGCTATCTTAAATTTAACCAATTCTCAAACTCAGCAACCAAAAGCAGCAAAAAGATTCTAGGCGAGCTGTCAGTTCTGTTAGTTTTGCAGACTTGTTTTCCCGTCTATTAAATTAGTAATCTAGTGCAGGAATAGACCCAGCTCCCCCATCACTGTGCAAACACAAACACCTGAAAAATGCATTATAAATCACTTAGTCCCTCAACCATCCACTTTCTTGTGATAATCTTGGAATTTCTGTTCAAACATGTCACCTGTTAAGAGTATTTGAGTCATTGCTGTTACAAACTCTGTTCTAGAGCGTGTACTACAAATCAAAGGGAAATCACTCTTCTTTTGATTCCACAGAAGCAGAATTGCTTATTAGCAATAATTCTATACCGACTAAAGCTCTTGAGAAAGTATACGATCAGAAATTGAGGGAGTGAGATAGCAGCAGCCTTTCTGCACTCTGCTGTCAGTCTGTTATTGGTGATTGTTTTATTTACAGCATTTCAAGCCAAATTGTCTCTTTGGTGTACAGAGACTCCTGAACTCTTGTCCCCCTTTTTGCCTCACGTCTAGGTGTAGCTCTAGGAAAGACTGTCTAAAAAAAATTAAATAAAGAAAGAAACCCCAAAACAAAAAATAACTGACCAAAACCCAAAGACTTTGTTAATTCTTTTCTTAACCGTTGAAAAGAAATCAACATAGTTCAGGGGAGCTGTAGCTCAAAGCCATAGGTCTGTCCCCTTCACCGCACTGCAGCAGCCTAGATGACCAGCAGAAAGAAGAAAGCTGGGAGCTTCCTAGGGTCTATTTTCTAAGTCAAGATCTGTCTTTACCAATATCTTCAACTTGTCTGTATTCAGAGCACAGATTTAAAGATCAGTCTGCCAAGAAGAAAGAAAATAAAGGAGATTTTTCTCTCTCCTGATTGCTGCAGGCTCCCTTGACCCACTTTAGCTCTAAAGCCTATTCCTGGTATTGCTCCAGCTTGGTCCTTGCTGCACCTCTGACTCTTAGTCAATAAGAATTTCTTAAAACAAAGGCAGCTCTTGTACCTACCTTGAGTCTGAATCCTTTGGATTTCCTTGGACAGCTTGCTGTCTTCTCTCCAGACCTCACGTACTGCGAGATCCCAGAGGAGGCTACAAAAGCAATTCAAGAAGCTATTTTCAAATCAGCACTGGCTTTTCTTCTTGGACAGTTTTAACAACGCTGCCACAAAACAGGTCCCCAGCTCTGAGCTGCCAGCAGATTGCTGTAATGCCTGTCCCCAGTGGCAGACTGATTACCATGTTTCGAGAAGCCTGCCTGGTGGCTTTTGGTGTACGTTCCTGCTTGAGTTCAGCTCTCTCTTTAAAGACAGACAGGTAAACTCCAAAGGAACTGGGTTAGGATCCAATAAAGTTTCCATCCTCCGCGTTACTTTCTCCTGTTAGAAATGGTAGCTCCTCTTTGAGGCACCTTTTGCAGAGGGTTAATTATGTTTAATAGTTTTTTGGCTTTGTTCTGTTTTTTACAAACTGCGCAAGTGTCTGCAGAGGCAATGCTTGGATTTCAGGTGAGGTGTCAAGAAAGGCTTTCTGTCTTCAAGAAAGAAATTAGTAATGTACAAAGCGTTGACAGAAGTTACTCTAGTTTATCTAGATACTGCATAACATCTAGGCTATGGCTGTGCAAAGGAATCTTTAACTACTGCTGGCAAGTTTTATTTTGCTTATTCAAAGAAGGAAGCGTTCTGTGGTAGCATGTGCACCTATAAGCAGTTTAGAGGTTCAGGGAATTAAAGCACAGTGCCCAGGTTCTCTACCAACAGTCCGGGCTTCGCCAGTTCTGCTGTGACTCGGTTTGTCTCTCTGTTTTTTTTTTTAGACATTCTCCAGTTTATTAGAAGGGTGCAAACCTAGTTAAATAAAAAAGACTGCCTTGTTCTTTTTAGTCCTGTGCTTGATCTGTCTGTCTTTCCCCAGCTGTAAGCAGTGGTTTTGTGTAATGACATATTTTCCAAAACGAAAAGTTTTTGTAAAGTGTAAAACCTCACCCTTTGCAGCCAAGATGGTAGGTGCTTTGAACACCCACTCTGTAATGTTTTGAGTTTGGGCTGTCTTGCCAAGGAGTTACTAAAGGGAATGCTTGTGGTTTGCTCCTTCTTTAGCAGCAGATGTGACTGGTCTTTCTCTGAGTAGAAGAGGAAGGGAAATCAGCTGAGTAGGAGATCAGTTTATTAAGTGCCTTAGATAAAGCCCTGCAAATGTAAAACATGAAGGTCAGCCTAAGAAGTTATGAAGAGATTCGATCTTCCTCTCTTCTACTTTTTGTTGGCTCCAGAGTCCCAACCCTGAGTCCGTTTATGACTCGGCCAGTTACCAGCAGGGGGAACTCTGATTTCAGTCATTTTCAAGAAATACAAGGAGAAAAACCACAAAAAAAGCAGTTCCTCTTTAATTAGTGATATAACTGTACTTCTAGAGTCTTTGTGCTTACAGTAAAAAACGTAATGTGGAAATCAAGGTCTTCCTCCATTTTTATTTTGCTTAACTCTTTTTGACCGTCAGCAGAGACTAGATGGAAGCTAAGTCATTAGAGGCTTTAAGACAATCACCATCTCTTCTGCAGAACGGCCTTCGTTGCAAATAGCACGAGTATAAATAAGCATGTGCACACCTGCGTGTCCTCTTGTCCTCACACGGCACAAACAGCTGGGCTCCTGCCCAGCAGCAGCCACTGCCATCACGGTCGACATTTTTGAAAACATTTCTGCCAGAATTCTCCTAGGAACCTTGTCAGTTCTTGGTGGTTCCAGGGAGATGAGAAGAGTCACGCACATACTGAGAATAAACAGCAGATTACATTGCTGCAGTGTTTGTGCCTGTTGTCCCTCCAGGAGGAACTCGTTGATGTATCAGCTAAGAAAGGTGAAGTTTTATTTCATAGCTAACTGAGACATGGCATCCGCAGGGGGGAAAACTTGGCAGCTGCGTTCCTTTTCCTTTCATCTTCCTTGTTTTTATGAGCTCCTTCTGCAACTCCATCAGCAGATGTTTAAAAAAACCCTGAATGTTTAGAGAGCACATAAAATAAGGTAGATGATACTGTATGCGTCTATATTTTGTAGAGGTGGATATAAGTGTGTAACACTGATGATTTTGTGGTCACAAGATAGTAAAGATTCAAGCTCAAATGACCACAGTTTAAGGGATAAGGAAGTTCTTGTTACTGCTTTGAAATCAATTAGTTACCAGTCTTGAAGGTACCACTTAAAAATACCAACCCTAACAGTTGTTCTTCAAGAACAACTAGGATTTACGCTGTGCCACTCAGTTAAGAGTCGGTGATTATGTGAGCTTATCCTGCGGGATTCCACACGCTCTTGCAAAGGAAATGGGAATTCCTGTCAGATTTCACGGACTGAAAAGCACATGAGAATCAAAACAGCACCCATTGAGGAAAACACGTGCTAGCTTTACAGCCCCGCTTTAGCATGTAGGAAGTTTATGCTGACTATTAGTAGGAAGAAGTTTGCAAGGCCGCTAGGGATGGGATATGCATTTGAAATATATTCTCTTATAATAAACAGTTTCATACTTTGATTTATAGTTCATAACTAATAGAATTTCAGCAACAGTGAGCCAGGGATGCATCTGCAGACCAAGAAAAACAATAATTGTCTCAGACTGAAGGTGAGACAGCTGGATGTCCCACTGGAATAAGTTACTTAAGGTTTTAAATATTTTAAGGAAAAAATTAAGATAAAACCTGCACTTAAGGCTTCAGAATTAAATTAGCAAAAATGGTCATACGGCTTTCCCTTTCTCTTGCAATGCTTTTCTGCAGTGCTTGCAATGTCATTTGCATTCTTTTTGTATATTTATGCACCTGTAGGATCCTGAACGCTTTTAATACCACCTTCATCATCACAGTTCAGTTACTTTGGTAAGCTCATAGCCTATTTCCAAAATTTTTATGAGCAATTAACCTGTTTTAAACAAAAAAAAAATTGTTCAGAAGACAGCACGGTTTTCATACACAGTACTTGTTGAAATACCAACTCATTCAGTAGAGGTGTTTTTCTAGGAGAATGCAAACCGAAAGACTGCCGGAGCCAGGGATGGTGGTGTGTTTTTTTCCTGAAAGTTGGTTCAGGTCATTTACTGGGTCTTCAGGTACTCCAGGAGCAGCACCAACATGCAGCACTGGGCATTCCCAGGAGCAGTTCTGTTAGCACAGACCAAATGCTGAAGAATCCATAAAAGTTAAAATCCAGCCAAGTCAGTCATGGAAACCTTCCTTCACTTGGAATGAGGACTAAGACTTTTGCTTGACTGAAACTTGAAAATGGGAATGAAGTAAACTATTGTAATAGGTATACCTAATTTTGGGGACAGTAAGGAAAGATTTCCATGATGGTCCTTGCACACAGTGATTTGCTTTTCTGCAGGTGAGATTAGCACCCCACACTTTTTAATCAAATGCTGTTTTAATTTCCCCTTTATAACAGCCAGTGTCTAAAGACACCACTAAGGAATCTTGCAGTGGCCCTGGAACATGAATAGAGGGCATACTAGGCCCATCTGTAATGGCCTCTTCCCACTGACAGCAAACTGTCCTCCAAAGGACTATTTCCCACCTAAAATTAAACATTACAAGGCAATAAAAAATCCCAGCCCTCTCAAGTACACTCAAACAGCAGGGATCATTGTCTCCAGTTTCTGTAATAGTGGAAAAAGCAGAGAGTTGCGTTTGTATCCTCTGGAAGCAAGATTGCTCGACATTCATTAGCTAAAGTTCTAAAAGTCACTTCTCAGAATAATGCCAACTGCTTTCCAGGCAAAGGCTGCCTCTCTTATTCCTTATCAGCTTTGAGGAGCTGAGCCTCCTTCAAAGACGCATTTCCAGCCTGCTCTGATTTAGTTTATTCTCAGAACTGTCCTGTCGCTTTCTCCCAAGGTCTTGAGAGATCTCAGTCAGTGAATGTGACAGGCTATAATTTGTTAATTAGTTTTACAGTGAATGTGGCAGGAAAAACAAAATGCTTGTCTTGGGATTAAGAAGCTCCCCCAATTTGGATTAGCAGATTCTGCCCCTGCTTTAGGACCTGTGTGGCAATCCCATAACCTAAAGTGTTTCAGTGATTACTAAGTTTTTTATTTTCCTATGAACAGCTAGACTAGATCTGCAAAAAGGGAGCGTTCACCTGGAGAGATGTAAAACTGGGATCTGAATGCACTAAGCACAACTGAAGTGCCAAGTTCTCTAAATAACAAGGCACTTTAAATTAGTGCATAGTTTTGACATAAGCTTTATTTTCTCTGGTTTGCTAAATTGTAAGATGTCATCTTTTCCCCTTCTGTCTAAATTGCATGAAGCATATTATCACTTAAAATATAGCTTCATTAATATTTCTAAGCAGGAAGACACTGTTACCTGATAATTGAGGAAATGCCCAGGAAGAAATTTAATTATTTTTGCAGTCAGTAAATATTTTAGGAAGTGTGAGTTACATAAATCTTGGAAACCCATACAGGACACAACATTCCATTTCATTATCCATAAACTTATCCAGTCACAGAAAGGGATAGAACAGTCCCATAAAAAAAAAGTAGTTCTGTAAATGCTGGAATTAGCAACCCCTGCTTTGATGGAATGTGGTAGCATGCAATGATCTTTGAGGCCCCTACTTTTTTTAAACTTGGTTAGAAAACACTGCTGAATTAGAAGTTATTGAGGAATGGATTAGGAAGATAGGAACATCACACAACATAAGGTCTCCTTAGGAAATCAGGTTAAAGATAACATGATCATACAAATAAAGACTAGAGCATGCAGATATCTACAACAGGACCAAAATATTGCATGGACAGCCTTACTTTTGGCTTGTCTTCATGGCTTCTGAATGCTTGGTTTTGAAATCACTGTTCTAGAAAACAATTTTCTGTGCAACAACCGAGTGCATCTTCAAATGAAATTAAACATCTCAATACTCATTACTGCCATTTTGGTTGCAGTAACTTAATGCTGTAATAGTCATTGCAGGACATTGCTAATGAGAAGGCAAAAACGAAGACCTGATTAACTCCACATTAAGCTCTTCAGTTGTGTAAGAGTGGTCTAGAGTAGCAATATTTAAGTCACAATACTTGCTAGAATTTGTGCAATAAACTGCATATTGACAGCTAATATTGATCTTTATCATTGTGTCAAAATTCAGAGAGCTCTCTTCCACCAGCATTAAAAATAGAACAAGACTAAGCTGTCATCTAGTTATAAATCCCGATACTGACTAATTGAAAAATTCTTTGTGGATACCTTAAAAATCCTGCCTTTCCCTTAACAATTGTTATTCCCTGCAAGGTCCTGACTGTGGATGCACTTTTACGTTCTCCCTTTACTACATCACTTCTCTTCATTGCTCCCAACTTTTTTCTTACTGGATTTACTTCCTCTCTTTTTTTTTTTCTTTTTTTTTTCCCCAGCTGTTTGAGCCCTTTGTGCTTATTCATACTTTCATGCTCTGCTATACAGAGTGAATCTTATCCTTGATTTTCACGTCTTTTCTCCAATTATCTCTCTGTACCTGTAGAAGGGGAAAATGGCAGTGATAAAAACCTTTAGACTGTTGCAGTCTGTTCCCACTTCTCCACTAAGGAAGATTGCTGTGATAACATTGAAGTTAATTCTTTGTGGAGAAGAGCTGGTTTGACTAAATCGGAGGACTTTGACAATGTTCTGAGCTCCTCTACTCTGCAGGTGCTGGCAGAGTTAACAGCATCTTGGAGAAAGGAAAATAATTTCACAGACCATTAGGGCTGGTGGGAAGCAGCAGGATCAGGTTTTAATGAATACAGGATCAAAAGCATCTTAAAGCAAACCAGCACTGAAAACAAGAGCAGGCTCATCAGGGAAGACAGAAGATGCTTCTAACGAGAAACAAAGCACCAACTCAAAGACATTAGGGAGTCACTTTCTCACAATAGTGCATTTTAAAGTATAATTTCCTCTTCTAAAAAATTATCTTTGATACTTTTCCAATACGTGTAAAAATAGCACTATGAACAGATTACCTGCAATTAAAATCTCGAAGTCAGAATTTTTCCAAAAAAGGTCAAGATTTTTTAAACAATGGTTTTTTTCTCACAAATAAAAGTAGTTTTTAATCACAGCAACAATGACTAAGTTAAGTTATCTCAGAGTATTTTGAAGTCAGGAAAGTAAATTTGGACAAGAAATATGCCTAGCAGTAAGTTCAGACCTTGGAATGGTTTCTATGTGAAAAAGGAGGAAAAAGGTGTCCCACCACTACCAGCCAGCACTTTCTCACAGAAGTGCTGATCGCTATTGTTTTGTACTGAATTTAACGCTGTATGTATATGGTAGCCATGCTAGAGCAAATTTATCGTTTCATGCTCCAAGGGACATAGGTGCTACTGGATCCAAATGCAACGAAGATAGGAGGTAATTGCTTAAGCGCTCAGGCAACAACAGTTTTGAGCACATGCATAACCAGAAACATGCAACACTTAAGTGAACTTTCAGATCAGAAAGGGCAGTACTTGAAAAATTTGGGTACCTGTAATCTGTTGAAAAAGAATTTTTTTCAGTCATAGTTTTGAATCTGGATGCCTAAAACACACCTAATTCCTATACTGTTTTGGATTTCTACTTTGAAACTGGAAGCAACCAGTTTCCCAATTTTGTCATCTTATATATATATATATATATATGAATAAGCTGATTAACTTGTCTACACTTTTAAAAGTTTTTAAAAATGGGTAATATTTAACTTACCTTCCTATTCTGTGCAACACTGAAGATTAGTTAATTTATAGTGAAGGAAGTGTGGGGATACTGGACTCGGTATCTAGCTCATTACTTGCTATTCTGTTGCAAATTAAATTTTGAGGAAAAGTGTTGCAGAAGAAAAAGCTCACCAGTTTCCTTTCCCTGGAGGATGCTCAGACTTACATGGTTCAAAGAAGCCAGTATCTCAGAAGCTTTTCCTTTCATCACAAACCATATCAGCACTTACTGTCCTCTAGTGTGCTCTGCTAGTGCCAAAGCTTAGGCTTCTTTGACAGGATAAATGATAATGTAGGCTTTGTACTGGGCTAGGTGAGAGCATGGCATTTTCAAGAGGATGGAGATACTCTAGCAGAAGTCAGACTGGAAGGATAACCTATTAGGTACTAGATTTTTAATTGGCTATGACACAAATATTACTGTTTCACAGTGAAATCATAAAAGCCTAGAATATCAAGATTCTTTTTATGTCTTAAATTTAAAACAAAGAAACAGTAACCATATCCTCAAACCAAGCAACAATTCCACGACTCTTTGTGAATATGCCGCAGCATTCCTTTTGCATTACATATGGAAAATGAGTTACATAGGTGTCTCGCTGGTATAAGGAGAAGTGAATCAAGCAACTTGCAATGTTTGTGTGATTGTTGCATATATAAAAGCCTCATTAAGTTTCCCCAGTGATTGGAGATGAGTTTTGTTTAGAATGGGTTGGTTTGTTTTTGTAATAAAGATAGCAAACACAGGAAATAATTAAGTAACTATGTTTTCATACTCTCCTGATCATCAGGAGCCTATATGAGATTTTAATTAGTGCTGCATTTTCAATAACTCTGTATCCGTACGTGTTGCAGATTCTTTCCTGGATAACAGGGAGATAATTATGAGAATCCTGTTTTTCAGTCTCTCACTAAAGGGATGGCTGATATATTTAATCATGATGTAGAAATGCTGGCAGCTTTCTCTGAGTTCAGCCTCTCTCTAATTACATTTCTAGATTTTTAGTAAATTGAAAGGGAAAACGTAGGAAAAAAATAATTAAAACCAAAGAGGAAGTGAATATTAAAAAGCAGGAGCTATTTAAAATTCTTGCACACAACTCTTTCATGGACATCATTTTAATCAGCTTCACATAAAAATCAAACTTACGTATACGCAAAAGTAACACCTGCAAACCTATATGTACACTAGCATTTACTGGTTCTTCTCATGCAGAAAAAACAACCTGTCTTGTATCATTCAGATGATACTGAGAATTATGCCCAAAGTGAATGCATTTGAGAATTTGGTACTCTCGTATGTACACTAGTGTCAAAACACACACACATCAGCATATCCTCATGCACATTTTCAAGGTTCAAGCAGTGCCAGCCCCGAGGAATTGTCCAGTTATTATACTTGTATTAAAGATAGAAGGTAGTGTCTGTGAAGAGGATGTGACAGTGTGTCGCTTCTATCTGCCACCGAGGAGGACAGAATTGACCCTAAATAACTTTTACATATGGAGGAGAGGTGAAATTCAATCTTCATTTTCACAGATACCCAATTTAATTTTCCACTTCTAGGGGAAAAGAGAATTTTGATCAGGAAAATGTCATAAACTGCAGAAGTGGTTGACCTCCTTACCACTAAGTGACACATGGCCAGAGTTGAATTAAAGGAGACATTTCTGACTGTTTTATCTAGAAATCCCTTGTATCAAGAGTCTGCAGGCTAAGTGCTCTAATGCAGGAGGGGAGGAGGGAATCTTTGTTTTCTCTAAAACTGGCGCTGTAATTTCCTTTTGTACTTCAACTATAACAGGATAAATACATCAGTAAAAATCTACAGTTTATATTGGGAATATAAAATCCAGGGTAACGGAAAGGGTATGAAAATAAGTTTCTAGGAGAAATGCGTAGCCAGAATAGGAATGCTGATACCAATTCTGTACTTCACAAGAGGCAGTTTAATGGCATTTCTTCATTACAACGCAGCATTACCTGCTGTTTTGTCACCATGGGCAGCAGTTTGCGAAATGAAGGAATGAAGCAGGGTCCAAGAATTGGTCATGTCTTGGATGAGATCCTTGCCAGGAAAACCCAGGTCACTGCAGAAAATGTTAGCAACAAAACAGGCAATATTCTCCGAGTCAGTAGCGGACAAATATAACAGCCTAGTGTACAAGAGCAATTGTGCTATAAGAAGCAGCATTTTTTATCTGAGAGAATGAGATATGAGAGAAAAAGACTTTGCATCTTTTGTTTAAATAAGTGTACCTGTGATATGTATTATGTAACCTGGCTAATTTGGTTATTGGGGTGCTTTGTGTGTAATTGTATTAATTCACTATAACATGAGACTGAAACTGGCAGGAAAGAAAGGCTAGCTCTGGATAAGCTTCTCTACAAATATTTAAGTAACTAAGGACTACTAACAACCAAAATTTTGCTTCCTCTGGTTGCAAACCATTACAAATTAGAAGAGAAGACCCATATATAGATGAGATCTTAGGATCACAGGATAATTTGGGTTGGAAGGGACTTCAGGAAGTCATCTGGTCCAACCTGCTCAAAGCAGGGTCACGTTCGAGATCTGACAAGGTTGCTCAGGGTGTTATTTAATCAGGTCTTGAAAACCTCCAATAGAGACTGCATAGTCTCTCTGAGCAACCTGTCCAAATACTCATCTATGGTCATGATGTAAATGTTTCTTATACCCAGTCTAAATACCTCATTTTTACTTTTGTTTCTCATCTTCCTGCCATGCACCACTATGAAGTGCCTGGCTCTATTTGCGCAGGTATTAAAAAATCTGTAAGGTCTCCCTTAAGCTTTTCGTCTAGACCCCTGAATGACAGACATAAAGCACATTTCCTTTATAATCTTTTTCTCAAAAGGTTAAAATAAATGCTGTGCTGTGAGAAAAACTCACCAGTCATCCTCAAACTTGGCAAGAAGTTTTAATTGTGCACAGCGCACACAGCTGTTCTTCACAAGCACTGGTGGCCCACACACTTAAGCGAGAGAAGGGGGAAGAACTGTTTCCATTTTCACTACACAATAGGAAGCCCAACCCTCAAAGGAATGGGGATGAAAGGTGACACCAGGCCACACCACCACAGCAAGAAAAACATACACTCATCCCTAACGCTTTGTTCTTGAGTGAAGGGATTTAAAATAAAACTCTACGCCAGCCCCAAGCAGAGCCCTCAACCCTCACATCAGACCAGAAGAGGTCTCTAAGGGTGAAGGAGGAGAGCGGCACGCCGTTACCCCGCGCAGCCAAATCCTCACAGGGCTGTGAGGAAACAGGCGACGCCACGCGCCACCTCGCTCGACGCCTTTCCCGCCTTTTCCCCGCCTCCCGTGCGCCCCGCCCCTCCCGCGCACGGGCAGTGCGCCTCCCCGCCCCTCTCCAGTGGCGTGTGTTGTTGAGAGGAGCCCGGATGTGTCAGTTTAGGGCAGTGTGAGGAGACAGCAAGGGGACAGCAGGCAGCGGTATGCTTCTCAGGTGAGGTGGGAGGGCCCGTGCGGGGGAAAGAAGCAAAAGGAATTGGGCGAGGACTGGAAATCTCCACAGGGATGGGGGGGAAGGTAGTTTCGTTGTCCTCCCACCGCCTGTCTCTGCGAGGTGTATGTGGGGCAGCTCTCCTCGTATGTGGGGCAGCTCTCCTCTGTCCCGGCGGCGGCCCAGCCGCACGGCTGGGAAGTGAGAGACCCGCATGGGCCTGCCCCCCACCTCCGCCGGCTGTTTAAATGGCACTGCGACAGGAGTAGCTCTTTGCCAAATAGTGAGCTATGACACTTGAGGGGACCCGAAGGCACACAGCGCATGCTCCACCGCACTGCCACAATGTGAGCCGATGGGAGGAGAAGCAGGAGGGCGGGGTTGAGCGCGCATGCGCAGGGGAGTGGTGAGGGCGTGTTCGGAGGCGCCGGCGCATGCGCGGAAAGGCGGGCTGGCCGCAGAGGACGCATGCACAGGAGGAAGCTGGAGGCGGGCAGCTGAGATTTGGGCGAGGGAATGTGCGCATGCGCTCTGGTCATGAGCGGGGGGGGCTGGAGAGGCGGCGTCATTCGTGCATTGCGCATGCG
>NW_009599713.1:39111-46057 GCF_000690535.1 Cariama cristata | reverse complement strand
CTTCCTCCGGCGGTAGGAGTCACTCGTAGGGCCGGGAGGTAAGAGCTGTGGGGAAGGAAGGGGGCAGGAGTTGAGAGGAGAGAGGGATCGGTATCTCGGCCGGGGAGGCGGGTGCGAGCGGGGGAGCAGGGCCTGAGGGGGGGAGAGGTGCGGCAGGGAGAAGTTGGGAGGAGGCCTGGTTAAGGGATTCCTGGAGATCCCCGGGCAGGGAGAGAGGTTCAGTGGGGTGCCAGGAACTCAGTAAGGAAACACGAGTGGGAGAAAGGAAATAAGGGCTGGAGTGGAAAAAACTGAGGTGACTAACAGCATAACCAAGTAAGGGATGACAGGTTGTAGCTTCGCCACTGAGGACTGTGAGGCACGTTTCTAAATCAGGGAGGAACTTGGTCTTCGTATGAATTAGACCCCAGGGTGTCTGGGATCGGTACTGGTATTTGTTAGCTGTGTTTCAGGCCTGTAGTGGTGTTTAAAGGAAATGGTGCATCATCATGCAGTATGGAAAGGCAAAAGAATTCCCTTTCACAGTTAAATGTGTCACTAATGCGATTTGGTAGCGGAGTGCTAGTGCTTGCTACAAGCGTTATCTTGATGAGTGATAAGTGGTATTATAAAGGTAAAATGTTATTTCCTGTAGTATTTGCCAAGCTGCCTGTGAAACGGAATTGTCTTTTTCTGACAGGAGTTTTTAGAGGGGAGAAAAATAGAGAGTGTAATGTTATTTGTTGTCATTTTTCTGTAACTCAGCATTAGTGAAAGTGTTTACATTTGTGATTGAAGACCATCATCATGACATGATGAAAAAGAATACTTTTTTGTGATTTCCTTTGGTTTTTTCTTTGCCTTTGGAGTTCTAAGTGGGTATATCTGGGATGGCCTGATGTGAAGCCCTATAAAAGTCTGAAGAATTACACTAGTATTTATGCTTTGTAAAGTAAAACTCTTCGGTTATAAAAAACCCACTAAATTAGTTCAGTAAAACATATAACTGGCATGCTTCTTTTTCAGTGACATTTTCTAACTGGATGCCCAGAATTATTTGGTTTCATCATATCACTTGTTTTGTTGTGACCTGAAGAAAAAAACAGATTTTATTTTTTTTTCTTAATGATACTTTGTCATTGATGGTATCGAGATCAAGACAACATGATAGCAGAAGTACATTGCAAGCTGTCATCCTGTCACTGTATCAGTAGAGGACAGTAACACAAAACTATACCTACCATAAGATTGTAGAAACTAGTATCAAATCTGATATCCTGATTTACTTCAGTATAGTTACCACTATTATAAAACTAACTGTGTCTGCTCCCCAAAACCTCCAGGATTTGCACATAGATACAGATCAGGGAGAGAATTAAAATGGAAGGGCTTTTGGTTTGACACAAGGTCTCACCGTCACTGATCGCACAGATCGCATGAAGTGCTTAAAAAGTACTATTTCTTGTGTAATTGATCTTACAATTTGCCAATGTTTTAACATGGAGAAGGTACCCGTGCTGGCAATAGTTTTAGGTTGATTAGACCAGATAAATGTGAAAAACAGTTCCATTCACCAGTCTTCTCTCAGTTAGTTTTCACTGAGCCAGTTTGACTAGTGTCAGGGGAGGTTTAGAGTTAATCTCTGTACTGCAGCTGAGCCTCTAGACGAACCTAGTATTAGGTATGTACTGTGAACTGAGTTTGTTGCCCTGTGTGATTTTTCTAGATACCAATCCAGTTTACAATAAGAGGGACTTACCAGCTTTATTCTTGGCACACCCTTCTGTTCAGCGTTTTACTTGTGAGGCTTGCCATTCCGCTGCTTGGCTCACTGTGAACCTGTAAACTTGAAATCATCTGCTTCATTTCTTCCTGGACATTATTTCTGCAAAATTTGGCATAAAGCTGGGAAAGATATCTAGTTCTTGGACAATCAGGAGTTATTGCTGTGTTATTGATTACATTCATAGTTCCACACTTGGAAATACACACTGTAATTTTGTAAAATTCCTTCTCCCAGCTTTGTCTTGATTTTCTGCACGATTGGAGTATTATGTAAGGTCTTGCTGTATTCGTCCAACCTCTGACTGCTCGTGTTTCCTACTTGGCACAGAGAGGAAATACAACAAAAATGTGTTTGTTAAAAAAACCTAACCAACAACCAAAAGAAAACACCAACTGAAAAACCTTTTATTTTGACTGTTGCTTCTTGATTCGCCATTGATAAGCTGCTACTGCATTCCATCTTGTACTTTGTACTTGAGAGACCTCTCAAATAAAGTATGTGTCCCAAGTTCTAGAAACACATGATGGTACAGGAAACTAGTAGGAGATTAAAGTATTCGTACCCTTGAGGAGGCAAAGAAACTGTTGGTTTTCAGAAACTATATCTGTAAATGTATTAGAACTTCTTTTCTTGGTTTCACGTTGTTAAGTGTCCCTTTACTGAACTCTGTAGCAGTGTTTTGGAAGGAAGGAGTTGGGTGATTCTGGAAGTCTCTTCCTCTTTGCTGATGTCATAGCTGAGAATTCAAGAAAATGTGTAGCACACGTGAAATGTCATTTGTAGGTTTTTTGGGGGTTTGTGTTTTTTTCTCCACGTTTTTAGGACTGAAAAGATGCAGAATCACTGACTATGTAGCAAGTGCTTGGAAAAGACTTGGGTGTTAGTTTTTATACTGTGAGTAAATTCTTTGGCTACAGGTAGGAGTTGCACTGTTGTGTTCCGTGAGGTGTAGCTGGCCTTACAACTCCATGGATTTTTAGACATCCGTAGAGTTTATAAAGTCAGGACCATGGGAGGGACTTAAACACTCCAATGCTAAATTCATAACTGGAAGGTGCTGTTTTGGCCATTGATACAGTAGAAGCCGATAGGATACTGGTGACTTTAGATGCACTGACTAGAGAAAATTGTATTAAAATTTTCATATTTAGATCTCAGTTCAGCTTTTATTAGCCTGTGTTGTGGGTTGTATTGAATAGGTTATATGACTGTGGACTTCAAAAATGGCTTTCATTAGAAATACAGCATGTATGTTGTGCATTTTAAATTGGGTTTCATGTAATACTTGGGCTGTGAATCATATACAGTAATGTTAATGCTTTTAAAAAACTAACCCAACTTCTGATAACAAATAATTTTTCAGCGAAAAAGGTTGCCCTCGTGCACACCTTTAAGAAACTCACATACAGAAGAAGTCAGAATATCATCTGAAGTATGCTCATTTTTAAGCATTTTGAATATTTAGGAATCTCGCGAGTTCAGTAATATTGTGTCTGAAAATATACTGAAAGGTTTAGAATTCCAAACGTTTAAATTTATTACATATTCAGAAACATTTCATGTTGCATCAGTTGCAAACTTATAGGGTATAGTTGGACGCTAGGATACTTAAATTACTGGCTGATAGTTTAAGGTACTCTGAATCATTGCTTTTTCTTTGGAGTTAACTCAAAGAGTGGCATGTTAATAGAGCTACAGTTGGAACACTTTCATGTGTGACATCAGACATGCCAGTGACATCTATACAGCATCATTCTGAAAATACTGATGTGATGTTCTAAAAATGGAAACTGTATCTTCTGATACCAAACAGAGCTTAAAGAATTACACTTTTTTAACTATGAATATGCAGGAATGATACTTGTAGAGGTTCACAAAATGATTTGTGGAACTTAAACAGCGATGTGTAGTTGTTCAGGTTTTTTTCCTCCTTCCCATGAAGTTTAAGTCTTCGTATTTACCAGTAAACAGCTATCTTCAAAATGAGTATAATGTGAATATCTCTGTTAGGGCTGTGACAAGAACTGATGCTTAAGCAAAATTGCATGGGCAGAGGAGATGGTCTAGAAAAACTTACTGATCTCAGAGCCAAACGAGAGGTAGAAGTTTGCTTATGGGACTTGATCAGATGAAGAAGTAATTCAATTTAAGAATATGTAGGTTTTTTATGTGTGGCTTTAGTTACTGTTCTGCCCACATTCTTTGCTCATCGCTGCAGAAACTCGTTCAACAAATCATAAATCCAATCATAATTGTATATAGCAACTTTTCTCTGATAGCAGTGGTTTGCTAGTGGGAGACTTCCCAAGATTATTAAGTTTTATTTCTTCAGCTCAGATTTTAAAGCTGAGGCCTCCATTCTCTTAAAAAGAATTATTTTTTTTTATTTTTTATTTAAAATAGTGGACTTGTCTGAAAGAAAAGCTCAGATGACAGCCCTGGTTTTAGCAACGGGCTTATAGCAGTGAGGCTGGAGAGCAGGTGTAGGAAACAAATACACTAAGTCGTCTGGAGCTGCTGTATGGCAATGCAGAGAAGCTGCCTGGCTGCCTCCCAAGTGTTACTGCATAAAGAGGCTAGAACAGACGCTGACTGCATCGATGGAAAAGTTTTCAGTTAACATGGCTAGAATCATGCCTACGGATTAATTGTGTTGACTCTTAAAGAGTTGTCATATTCCTTCCCCCCTGCCCCGGCCCCAACAATCCATTATCTTATGGTGAAGACATCATATGGTACCTTCCTCGGATGCATAGAAGGTAGGCTGTTACTGTAGGCTGGGTATCCTGACCTTATACATCTGCCTTTGTAATTTCAAAATCATATTAAATGGCACGGCTATATTGGTGCCTTCATTTCCTCAGCAGCTTTTTCGTGTAAGTGTGCAGCCTCAACAAGTTGTGCTTGAAAACTGCATGTATTAGTTTGATGAATTTCTTAGAAGTGCTTGCGGGCACTAAATGAAATTCAGAGAACAGTATTTCAGTACTGCATTTGAGGGAGAGACAAGATTTCCTGTTAGCTGGTGATTCTGTTCATACTTGTTCCCGGAGAGAACAGTGTGTCAGTGTCGGTGTTTGAGTCCAGAAGTTTTGAAAATTACTGTCACGTGTTGTGTTCTGCCTTACAGATCTCTGCTTTCTAGCAAGTAAGATTACAGTGAAATGACTGTTTAAATTTTATATAATATCATTTTAGTCGGGGAGCACAAGCACAAGCATGAGAGTAGGTGATACTCAGCTGTATCCTGGAAATGTTCTGCAACATCCTTGCTTTAGGTTGGTGCCAACCTTGCCAAACCTGCGAGTGTGATGAAAGTCCTAGTGTTAGTCGGTGGTAAAGATTTATAATTTGTGTGATTTAGAGTTGGTTGTTGGCTAGCAGGTAATTGATATTTCTCTTTAGAGAAATATTGCCCAGCAGCTTATTCAGTTTTACTGTTGATGGGGAAAATAGTAGGAAGATTTTTTTTAAAGTTTTTATAAGAACAGAAGGGAGTAACAGGAAGAAAACAAAAACAACAAGAACTGGTTTCTTCTTTGAAGCTGGACATGGTTTATGGAGATGGCTTGTTGGTGTAAAAAGGGAAATAAATGTAGGTATCTTCTGGGAATTCACTTCCATGTACTTTTACATTTACCTCTGTTTTTTAAAGATTCAATAAATAGTTTATGCCAACAACAGCTTAGAATATATCATTAAAATTAAAGTCAGCAATCAGTTCCCTGTGTCCTAGATACTTCCTTTGAGAATTTTTTTCACGTGTAACACAAATCGCAACATTAATGCCAAAAGCAGTGGAAATTACCTCGCTGCCCTGCTTCCAAAGTGTCACTGATATAAACATATAGTAATGTCTCTGTCCCAGTCTTTTTTTCCTGTTGACTAAAAGCATAGTAAATACAGAATATCTAAGCTACCAAAATTTTTCTTTGCTCTTTTTCTTATTAATTCAATAATCTTGGTCTTGAATGGTTAGGATATTCAAATATGGGTGTAGGTGAATGCCGTAATTGTTATTTTCAGAGTGTGATTTATGGTAAGATGTGATTTTTTTTTTTCTTCTTATTTTTATTTTAATGTGAGTAAGATTATTAAAATTATTCTAGCAAAACCATCACACCTTATTGGAGTCGGTGTGATATGTTTTATCGAAAACGGAGCTGCTGATTTTTGAGGAAAATGTAGATGGGTTGGAAGTGGAAGCTGGTTGGAATTTGATTCCCTTCTCCTTCCTCTCCTTACTCCTTCTCGTGTTGATGGAGGACAAGGTCAGAGAAAAGACTAAACAAGTAACTTTGAAAATTAAGGACTCTTTCTGCCTATAAAACCAGAAGTGTCAGAGCAGCGTTACCTGGTAAGACAGACTGCAAACAGGAGTCTTTTTGAGTGCTTGTAATTGCTATTTGTTATCTGTTAGAAGTAAGTCCGGGAGTGAGCTTTCTGTTGGAATGAAGCAAGCATTTGATTTCTTCTCATGCTTTTCCAAAAACCTGTGTTTGCATGCTGATTCCAGGAGTGGTTTTATTTGGCAGTCATATGATTTTTACATGTAGCAGGTTAAAATAATTCTCGTAACCATTTTGAAGTCATGCTGCAATTGCAAGTAGGTGAAAGAATCCCTTAGTTTGGTGTCTAGTTTTGGCCACGCATTGTGATCTCTAGATTTATTATTTAAAAGCTTAATTTCCAGAATAATAATGGCAGAAACTGTATTTCAGCTCAAGTTGGTTTTGATAAGCTCTTAGAAATATTAACACAAGATGGCAACTGGAAAATGTCATGCGAGGACTACCAGATGTTTGTATTACTGGAAAGTTGATATAAATAAAAGGCTCCAGAGGGGATTATAGTCTTGGTGGTTTGCTAGAGGTCAGATCCCCAATCCCATTTGAGTGCTTGAGCAGTGTTTGGTACCAGGTCTCACCACAGCAGATTGAAAAATGCAGTCCTGCTTAATCTTCAGTTTTTGCTTGTTCTCTGATTAGACATCATACCACTTAGGCATTTCTTCCAGTTATTTTCAATCCCCAGGACTCTGTTGGGTTTTCAGAGGTGTGAGCTATTTCTAGCAGTGTGTCAGTCTTGTAAGAGAAGAACAATCTACAGAGGGGAGCTAAACCCCTGCTGCTGCCAGCCTGCTTTCAGAGCCAGAGCCTTCCCCAGGATGTTGGGGAGCTT
>NW_009599713.1:38723-39080 GCF_000690535.1 Cariama cristata | reverse complement strand
AAGAGTAGTTTTCATGGCTTTATCTTTTAATCTGGAAGATGACTTACATGGTATGAAAGTGCAAATGATCTCCTTTTTAAAAAAATTGCTAAAATGGCAACTGAGTTACTTGACAAGTGATAGGTCACAGTTTACCCTACAAGTAGAAACCGAAGTGGTAAAATGCTTTTTACGATTTGTCTGTGAGGGAGAATCTAAAATAAAAGAGTTCACGGGCAATAAGAAAACCCTTCTTTTCAAAAATAAGATCAGGTTTCTTATTGAAGACAGAACTCTGCTCAGGCTGATTGTTTCTGTAAGACCTAAGCTGATGTGTTCAACTGACATGTTTCCTTGTGAGTGCAGAGAAATGAGCAG